>NW_026867475.1:992899-1102069 GCF_020745735.1 Hemiscyllium ocellatum
GACAGGGCTGCATGCTGAATTTGGTTACATATGGACAATGTAGTCCTTTCCTGTTCCTGTTATAGCTGTTGTGCCTGTGACACCTGTATTACGGCCGAAATCTGTTTCTTCTTTAAGAATCAAAGGAAAAAAGAATATTCTTTCTGATGATCCTGTAAATCTCAGGAACTCCACTTGGTTTAAAAATACATTTTAGAGGCAGCTGAAATTTCATGAGATAATAGGAATAGATTATTGATAGTGGAGCACTCTGTGACCATCGTTGAACAAACTTGTGTACCCCCTGTCCAAAGGTTTTGATTACATATCACAGAATTATTTACAGCAAAAGTGGGGGAAACTCAGCCCATTGTCTCTTCCAGCTTGGAATGACTATAACTCTACTGTTAGTCTCCTGTATTGTCCCCATTGCCCTTCACATTTTGTTATTAGTGTCTGCTTTCAATTGTAACTATCCTGCCAGATATGAACAATATGATAAATCTCAAACAAAAAGAAAATCAGAACTTAGAGGGCAAGCTCAGCAGGTTTGGCAGTATCTGTGAAGAGAAATCAAAATTAATGTTTCAGGTCCGGTGACCTTACTCAATCTGTATTCCCAATGATTAAATGGTATGTGTATAAAATATAGTTCACTTTATCACATTTAATATTATCCTTTTAGTTCACATTGCCATTCAGCATTGCATCTCCCAAATGTTGGCTGTTTCCTTGTTATACATTAGATTTAATTCTGTCTTTCAGAAAAAGGGATGATGATTCCCATGCAGTTTCCACAGCCACTGCTCCCATTCCGCCCTATCTCCCAGCCAATAATATGTCCATTCGAACCTGACTTATTAATTCATAAGTCTAAATGAATGCGTTCATTGTAATTAATACTTTTAGTGTTGGACTAAAGCCAAAATGCGTAAAAATACTGTTTACACCAAATAAAACTGAATTTAGGAGTCTGTCAATTTATATAAATAAATTACTGAAGCATATTCCCTGTGCAAGTTCCAAAGTTGCCTTATTAGAGCAGTGAGAGGAACATTCAGAGAAGTCTACACTTCCTGTGTATGTTCAGGGCGATTGTGCCCAGTGACAGTCTGTTCGCTGGTGTTTGTTCCAGTGGAGGAGAGATCAGCACAGTAACAACATCCTGATTGTGATTCTTTTGTGGGTGGGGGGGGGGTGGTGGAGGGATTTTTGGAGAGATGGTTACGACATAGTAAACGGACAACAAAGCAGAATCATGTCGCCTACGAAAAGAAAATATTCTTATTCTCCCTCACAACTGACATCACTCAAACAATTGGTGATGGGAGATGTGACCAATAGCCAGCAGTGTCAACATGTAGTCCAGTCCAGTTATATTGTGAACTGAATGTGCTGTATTAAAAGCTGGGACTGTTTGCTCTGACTGTGATTGATGTCAGTCTCCATGCAATGCAACTGTGTCACTGGAGGGTTTCCCTCTCCTGTTCATAAGAGGCTTCATTCAGTGTTCGATCCCACTGTAGTAACAGACGCATCAGCTCTAATAGTAACAGAGATCAACAGCTGCATAGATCTGAATGGGAGAATAGCGGACTGGAACATTACAACACTGGAGAGGAGGTTTTCCTTGAGTCTTTTCAAGATTTCCCCCTCTTGGGGATTTCCATCATATCGGATATCAGCAGTGCTGATGATTATTCTGGGCGGGGTGGAGGGTGTTCTACTAACCTATTTGAACTTCGTTGCAAATCCTGTTATCTATATTTGTCAGAGAAAGAAACTATTGTCTTCAGTTTCAATTGCAGTCTCCATTCATTACCCATGAATTGCAGACCACTACCTCACAAACATCTGCGAACAAAACTGTGCACAATCCCGAGGTCATTTTTTGCCCTGAACCGGTTTATGTCTCGTGTTCTCTCTGTCACCAAACCTGTCCACTACCAGCTCCTAATATCCTCAATCTTTATCTCTGTGTCAGTACTGTTGCTGAACCATTGGCTGCACGTTGGTCAAATTCAGACTTAATGTTTCAAGGTCTCTTCTGACCACTTTTTCAAATACAAATAATTCAATCACAAAATTCCTCTTGTCTCGGATGTTACTTCATGATTAGGACAATGTTTGAATGTAGGAGTGCCGCTGGCTGTAATTCAGGAGCAAAGATGATGAAACGAAAGATATTGTTTCAAGTGATTTGTTTCAAGCCCTACCACAGCTGATGACAGACCATAAATAAAAATGATAAGCATTGGAATAAAGGTGAATTTCATGAAAAACAAACATAAAAGCATCATTTTGTCTGAAAACCTTCTTCTTTCACTGATCACCCTCGGTGATGAAATCTGGGTTAAGTGTGACTTGAGACCCATGGCAATATGCTTAACTTTATATTATATTGCGGAATGGCCTCAGAGTCAGGGCGACTAGTGATGGTCACCAAATGCTGCCCTTGGCAGAGATGACCACATCCCACGAATTAACAAAATTGAAGGTGAAATCAAATAAAGGAAGATGCTGAAAATCTGACATTATAGAAAGAAATGCAAAGAAATGAACAGAAAGTGATGGGAAACTTTCCTGAACTGAAAGTAGCTGGAAAAGATTGTGATTAATACCGTTGACAGTGAAGTTTGCTTTGAACGGAAGGAGGGGTCAATAGAGAAAGAGAGATATAGAAGAAAAAGAGAAAACAAAGGAAATGATGATCAGCTGGGCTGGAAATAAAACGAGACATTCACCTCATTTATTTTTCGCCTTTCCCATCTTCCTGAATAACATGCCCATGTAATTACAGGTCATTCCCCCGCTTTTCAAAAGTTCGATTTTTGCCACTTCCCCTTCCAAATGACTTACATTAGGATCTTGTTTCACTAACCAAAAGAAATTCAAACAGGATTTTCACTTTTGCGAAGAAAGCCGAAATTTTCCCAATATAAATCAGTGCTACTGCACTTTACACCATATCACCTTGCGAACGGTTTCGGAGGACACTCTACTTACAAGTAGTGAGGGAAACCTGTATATATCTAAGATCATGTTTAAAGCGATTTCATTCCCTCTGTCTGTCCTCCCTAAGTGTGGTCATCTTCTTATATTCATTAATTAGATATGGGTATCTCTGACTGGGGCAACATTCGTTCATTTTTCCAGTTGCCCTTGAGAAGACCTTGAGCCACTGCAGTCCACGTGTTTGATCTGATCTCGTTTCATTTATTTTAGTCAAATGTACAATGGAAAGGTTTATTTTTATTGTAGTGCAAGTAAATGACCCTAAACAAGAAAACAGAGATCACAGGGTCCTTGGACAGAGTAAGGCATATAAGGTTACCGCTTCACAGGAGGTGGGCAAAGTAAGATCGACATTAGCAAGATTAATAATATTTGAAAAGTGAGAGATGTCAATTTGTCATTCTAATAATGGTAGGGAAGGAAGTGTTCCTGAGGATGTTTTCAAGCCTCTGTGTCTCGTCCCTGTTGGAAGAGGTTGCATGAGATCATTACCGGTTTGGGAGAGATCTTTGATGTTGCCAGCCTTTCTGCGACAATAACAAGTATAAAATGGACGGAAGGTTGCCTTCCGTGATGATGTGGGCTGTGCACACAACCGTCTGTAGTTTCTTATGGTCCTAGGCAGAGCAGTTACCATGTGAGGTCATTATGCAGCCGAATAGAATGCTTTGCGTAGCCAGTATACAGAGCACTGGGAGATGTGCCAGTATACAGAGCACTAGGTGTAACAATTGACTGTTAAATGGATACCCAAGTTCTTGTTGCTTTTTTGACAACAATTGAAATTTAACTGATAATTTTAACTCATGTCCTCTATACCAAAACCTTGTTGAGTGTATTGTATTGCCAACATTGAACAATGAGCCATCAGCTGTATCAAATGAATAGAGAAGCCATCACCATAACAACGAAGGAGAAAGAGACAGAAACAAAGGGAAGGAGAAAAAGAACACAGCGAGGGAAAGAGATGGACAGTCAGTCAAAGAGAGAAAGGAAACAAAACAAGGAAATAAACAGTCACATGGGCAGGGAGAAGGGAAGATAATAGGTTCAGGGAAAGAAACAGAAGACAGAAGATAGATGTTGGCAGCCTTTCTGCGGCAACAAGCCGTGTAAATAGAGTCAATGATCGGGAAATTGCAGTCTGTCACAGCCTGGGCTGTGAACACAATCTTCTGTAGTTTCTCATGTTCCTGGGCAGAGTGTTGCCGTTCCAGGCCATTATGCACCCGGACAGTACGTTCACAATAGCGCATCTGTAGAATTAGTGCATGCTAAATATTCTGAGCCAAGTGAGGAAGGAGAGAAGTTTTTGCACCATCGTGACTGTCACACCTATGTGAGAAGTCCAAGGTAGGTTGCCAGTTATCATCACTCCGAAGGACTTGACGCTCTGCACTGTCTCGACCATTGATGGAGATAGTGGCATGTTCCCCTTCTTTCATTCTAAAGTCATTGATCAGTTAGTTACTTTTGCCGAATTTGAGAGGGAGGTTATTATCATTCCACCATGCCACCAAACCCACTATCTACTTTCTATGTTCAGGCTCATCGTTGTTTGATATTCCTCCTGCTTTGGTGATGTCATCAGCAAACTTACAGTTAGCATTGTTTGGAATTTGGCAACAAAGCCACGTGTGTACCGGAGTACAGTAGGGGGCTGATGACAAAACCGTGTGTGTACAGGGAGTACAGTAGGGGACGGCAGACACAGTTGTATGTGTACAGGGAGTGAAGTAGGGGGCTGAGGACACATCCGTGTGTGTACAGGGAGTACAGTAGGGGGTTGAGGACACAGCCGTTTGTGTACAGGGAGTAGAGTAGGAGGCTGAGGGATGCAGTCGTGTGTGTACAGAGAATACAGTAGGGGGCTGAGGACACAGCCGTGGGTATACAGGGAGTACAGTAGGGGGCTGAGGGACACTGCTGTGTGTGTACAGGGAGTACAGTTGGGGGCTGAGGCACATCTCTTGGTGTACAGGGAGTGCAGTCGGGGATGAGGACACAGCCGTGCGTGTACAGGGAATACAGTAGGGGGCTGAGAGCACAGCAGTGTGTGTACAGGGAGTACAGTAGGGGGCTGATGACACAGCTGTGTGTGTACAGGGAATACTGTTGGAGGCAGAGGCACATTTCTTGGTGTACAGGGAGTACAGTCGGGGATGAGGACACAGCCGTGTGTGTACAGGGAGTAGGTAGGGGGCTGAGAGACACAGCCGTGTGTGTACAGGGAGTACAGTAGGGGCTGAGGACACAGCTGTGTGTGTACAAGGAGTACAGTAGGGGCTGAGGACACAGCTGTGTGTGTACAGGGAGTACAGTAGGGGGCTGATGACACAGCTGTGTGTGTACAGGGAATACTGTTGAAGGCTGAGGCACATTTCTTGGTGTACAGGGAGTACAGTCGGGGATGAGGACACAGCCGTGTGTGTACAGGGAGTACAGTAGGGGGCTGAGAGACACAGCCGTGTGTGTACAGGGAGTACAGTAGGGGGCTGAGGGCACAGCCGTGTGCGTACAGGGAGTACAGTAGAGGGCTGAGGACACAGCCGTGTGTGTACAGGGGGTACAGTAGGGGGCTGAGGACACATGCGCCAGGAGCTCCAGTGTTGAGTGTTATTGTGGCGGTGATGCAGATACCTACCTTCACTAATTGGGGTCTGTGGGTCAGAAACCGGGGGATCCAGTTGCAGAGAGTGGAGCCACGACTAAGGTCATGGAATTTTGAGATCGGTCTGGAGGGGTAATGATGTTTAAGGTGGAGCTGTCGTCAATTAGCAGGAGTCTGGTGTAGGTGACTTTGTTGTCCAGATGTCCTAGGGATGAGTGCATGGCTCGGGATACGGCATCTTTTGTGGACCCGTTACATCAGTCGGCATATTACAGGAGATCAAGTCAGGCTGGGAGATTGAAGGTGCTGTGGGCCATAACCAGCCTTTCAAATAACTCCATATTTATTGAGGTTAGAGCCACGGGGCGGTAATCATTAAGTCATTAAAGCATGAGCTTTCTCACTTAAAAGGTTGTTGTTGGTCTTCCTGAAGCAGGTTGGGACTTCAGCCTGTGGGAGGGAAAGGCTGAAATTGTATGTGAATACCTCTGCCAGTTGGTCCTCACAGGATCTGAGTGCTCAGCCGGGAACACTATCCAGGCCCGGCGCTTTCCTTGAATGACTTGCAGGAAGACTGATCATGTCTGCAGCGGTGAGAGTGGGCACAGGTACATCCGAGGCTGTCGGGGCAGGTTTCAGCCTGGCAGTCACACAGTTATTCATCATAGACATACCCTCGCCGACCTCCCTCCATCGTTATCAATACACAATGACATGGTTGGTGTGAGCACCACTCAGTTAGTGTTGAGACAGAGTGACATCAATAGACTGGGATTCTGCGCCATAATGAAGTAAACTCACAACAAAAGGGGGTAGGGTGTGCTTCTACTGAGAGTCAGTGGTGCAGGGACTGAAGACTTTACAGGTATAATTCAAGTCAAGCCACTGCTTCAACCTGAATGGAGTCAAGCACTTTGACTGTTGTGCCTTTTATATGGTGGACGGTCCTTAGGGAACAAGGAAATATATTGTAGGTGAACAATCTGAACAAAGGACTTGAGGTCAGTTTTGCTAAGTTTGCAGATGATAGTGAGGAAGTGGGGAAGCTGCAGAAAGGCTTGAACAGTTTAGGACTGTGGGAAAACACGTGCCTGATGGAACACAATATGGAAACGACTGAGAATATGCACTTTGGTAGGCGGAATAGAGGAGACACCATGTTCCAATAGGATCCATTACATCTGAAGCACAAAAGAATTTTGAAGCACTCGTCCTCTCTTATGGCTAACGTTCAGTTGGCAGTTAGGAAAGCAAAAGCTATGTTTGCATTTATATCAAGACAGCAAGAATGCAAGACATGAGACATACTGCTGAGAATGTAATGCGCTATGGACAGACGGTATTTGGCCAGTTGTGAGCTGTTTTGGACACTATCTCTGGAGAAAGATCTACTAGTGTTGGAGGTGATCCATCCTGGGGATGACGGCTTTTCATATGAGCGGCAATGTGCGTACTCGATGGAATTTAGAAAAATTGTGGGGGGTGGGGTGGTGGGGGGTCTGATTGAAACTAATGGATTACTGCAAAGATTGATACAGTCAGTGTGTAGAAGATATTTCCACTTTTCATAGAGACAATGACAAAATGGCACAGTATCAAAGTGAAGGAATTTTCTGAATGGCCTAAATCTATTGTCATATCTCATGCCGTTTAGGTCATAGTGTCTATTATTCAGTATAGACTTCTAAGTCTCTGACCTGCTCTTGTAACCCTTATATTTGTATGTTGATTTGACTTCACGTTCTGGTCAATGGTAACCCCTGTGATATGGACGGTGGGAGGATTCAGTGTCAGCCAGTATTCCATTAATAATTTGAATAGGAGCTGCTCTCAGTGAGTCTCATCTGGCGGGAGTACATTTTCTCTACGATGATTGTCATTTTCTGTCTGGTATTTTCGAAGGATTGATCCTGTTACGCCAGTATTGTTGATTTAAACAAAACAGTGCAATTTATCACAGCACTCAGCAACAATATGTCATCGAATACTGAACACCCTTCTAATAACAGAAAAGTCTGAAATGTTCAATATTAGAAACATTGCTTTCCTGTTCGTGTTCGAATAAGATAATCTGCCCTTTCGAGATGGTCAACTTGGGACTATTTTTAAAAAGGTCTTTTTTTGGATGTGGACATCGCTCTAATGTGCCCAGCATTTCTTTCCCGTCCCCAGTTGCCCTTGAGAAGGTGGTGCTGAGCTGCCTTCTCCAACTGCTGCAATCCACCTGCTGTGCGATGACCGACTAGTGATTAAAGAGGGAATTCCAGGGTTTTCACGCAGCAACAGTGAAGGAATGGCAATACGTTAGTAAATCAGGATGTTGACTGCCTTGGAGAGGAATTTGAAGGTGGTGGTGTTCCCAAACGTTTACTGTCCTTGTCATTCCAGATGGAGGTGTTCATGACATTCGAAGGAGCTGTCTGAGGATCTTTGGGGAATTCCTCCATTGTGTCTTGTAGGTAGTGCACACTGCTGTTCCTGAGTGACTATGGTGAAGGGAGTGAATGCTTGTGGATGTAGTGCAAATCAATTGGGCTGTTTTGTGCTGGATTGTGTCAAGCTTCTTTAGTAGTGTTGGGGCTGCACCTATTCAGGCAAGTGAGGATATTCCATCTCATTCCTGACTTGTGCCTTGTAGATGATGGACAGGCTTTGGGTAGTCCGGAGGTGAGTTATCCCTGCAGTATTCTTAGCCTCTGATCTGCTGTTATCTTCATGTGGCGAGTCCAGTTGAGTTTCTGGCCAATGATACCCCCAGGATATAGATAGTGGGAGAGTTTAGTGATGATAATGCTGCTGAATACAAAGTGGTTATATTGTTTCTTATTGATGACAGTCATTGTCTGAATTTATGTGGCGCAAACGTTACTTACCACTTGCCAGCCCAAGCCTGGATATTACCCAAGTATTGTTGCTTTGGGCGTGGACTGCTTTCGTACCTGAACATTTGCGAATGGTGCTGAACATTGTGCAGTCATCATCGAATAACCCCACTTCTGACCATATGATGGAAGGAAGGTCATTATTCAAGCAGCTGAAGATGTTTGGACTGATGTCATTATCCGAAGGGACTACAGCAGAGATGTTCTGGAGCTGAGATAACTGACCTCCAACAGCAATGACCATCTTCCTATCTCTCAGGTATGACTCCAATAATGGAGTGTTGGCCCGCGATACCGTTTTTGCTTGGGCTCCTTGATGTCACAATTGGCAGAATACAGCCTTGGTGTCAAGGGATGGAATTCAGTTCCTTTTTCTATGTTTGAACCAAGTCTGTGACGGGTTCAGGAGCTGAGCGACCCTGGAAAAACCCAAAATGGGCGTCACTGAGCAGGTTAGTTTTGAGCAGGTGCTGCTTGATAGCACTGTTGATGACAACTTCCATCATTTTACATATGATGGATAGTGGACTGATTAGGCGGTATTTGGACGGATCGAATTTGTCCAGAACATACTTGAGCAGTTTTTCCCCATTGTTGGTTTGCAAACATACAGGGACAGCTTGGCTAGGGGAGCGGGAAGTTCTGGAGCAGAAGCCTTCAGGACTATTTACGGCATGTTATCAGGTCCCATAGCCTTTGCAGTATCCAGTACCTTCAACCGTTTCTTGATATCAGTTAATCGAATTTGCTGAAGACTGCTACCTGTCATGATGGAGACCACGGCAGGAGGCCGAAATGGATGATTCACTCAAAACTTCTGACTGAAGATTGCTGTGAAAACTTCAGCCTTATCTTTTGCACTAATGTTCTGGGCTCTTCCATCATTGAGGATGGGCATATTTGTAGAGGCCACTACTCCAGTGAGTTGCTTAATGGTCCACCACCATTCCCGATCGGATTAGCAGGACTGCAGAGTTTAATTCTGATGCATTGGTTCTGTGATTTCTAAGCTCTGTCTGTCCCTTGCTGTTTATGCTATCTGGCACGCAAGTATTTCTGTTTGGAAGCTTCAGCAGATGAACATTTTGTCTTTATATATTCCTGGCTCTGCTCCTGCCATGCCTTCCTGCATTCTCCACTGAACCAGGGTTAATCCTCTGGATTGATGGTAATGATTTAGTGGGGGGTATGCTGGGCAGTGACGTTACAGATTGTGCTGGAGTATAGTTTTGCTGCTATTGATGGTTCACAGTATCTTATGGACGCTCAGTCTTGAGTTGCTAGATCTGCGAAAAGTCTGTGCGATTCAGCATGGTGATAGTGCTACACAACATGATAGAGTTTATGGAGACAATAGACTTCGTCTCCACAAGGACAGTGTTACCGACACTGTCATGGACATATACATCTGCAGTTGGTAGATTGGTCAGGATGAGGTCAGGTATACTTTTTTCCCCTCTCGTTCATTCCGTCACAACCTTCTGCCGACCCAATCTATGTCTTTAGGAGCCGACCAGCATAATCTTAGTACTGCTGCCAAAACCACACTTGACAGTCGACGTTGAAATCCCCCAGCCAGAATAAACTTTGTGCCCTTGCCACAGTCAATGCTTTCTCCAAGTGTTGTTTAACATGGAGGAGGACTGATTCAGCTGAGGAACAACGTTACGTGGTAATCAGTAACAGACCCCTTTGTGCATGTTTAATTTCTGTTGTTTCTGTAAGGTATGATTCCGTGACTATGGCTATGTCAGGCTGTTGCTTAACTAATCTGTAAGGCAGTTGTTCCAATGTTGGCACTAGACCTCAGATATTCGTGAGGAAGACTTTGCAGGTTCTATAGTGATGTTTCTAATGTTGACTTTTCCGGTGCCCATTTCGATGACATGTGGTCCATCTGGTTTCATTTGTTTGAAACTTTGTAGCGATTGGAACAACTGAATGACTCGTTAGACCGTTTCAGCGGGTGATTGGGAGTCAGTGACGTTGCTTTGGGTCTGGAGTTGCATGTCAGCCAGACCAGGTGAGGATGGAAGATTCCTTCATGGCAGGATATTATTGAACCAGGTGGATTTTTCTGACAATCGGCAATGATTTCATTCTCAGCAGTAGATTCTTAATTCCAGGGATATTTTTACATTATTGAATTGAATTTCCACCATCTGCAGTGGCGGGATTCAACCTGGATCCACAGAACAGGAGCTGCTTTTTCTGGATTGATAATCTATTGGTAATACCATGAGACCTACTTGGAACCACAGGTTGTACCCAGCTGCCATTTCTTGTGTATTCCAGTTTTTCATTCATTGCTCATGTTATTCTGGAATCTCATCCTTCATTAAATCCTGATTGAAATTCACAGTCATGGACGTCTTCTCGACTGCTCGGATTTCATTCAGTCTGTTTTGTTTGAACAGACATTTCAAGGCAGCTGTACACCAGAGAAGAGCAGGAAGCGATAATGGGTGATTGTGCAATGTACCTGTCACTGGGACAGCATGTCTGTCCAGGAAGCATTTATTGTGGGTCAGAGAACCTCAAATATTATGGCATGGATGGAGGCCATTCAGCCCATCGTGGAGTCACAATCTCTACAACTGCACAATCGGAGATCGAGAGAGTGTGTGAAGAGAGATTGTGTGAGAGAGAAATAAACAGAGAGAGAGCAAGTGAAGGGAGATCAACTGAGAGAGTATAGAAAGGGGAGTGACTGACAGAGTTTGAGAGGAAGAGATGTTAGATGAGGGTGAAGTTAGATAGATCAGAAGACTGCATTACGGTAGATTAATATGGACAGACAGAAGTTAGAAGCTTTATTTAGAAATTCCTCTGGGCGGCAAGCCCTTTGTCTGGGAGCCGTACACTGTGAGCACTGTGCTGATACTGCCTGCCATCCCAGATTATTGATTTCCAACAATATCACAGAGCTGGGTTACTGACAGCTAAACAAAACCCATTAGGCCAATAGATTGGTTCCATGGAGAAAGCAGAGTTTTTAAATAGACAGTGCCAAGAGCAGCAGGAAATGATAACCACCATCCCACCTCCATGACCACCCCCCCCCCCCTCCTCCGCCCACACTAATACTGTATCACTGACAGAGGTGAAATCATGATCTTAGTTGTGGGTCAAATAATTATTGATAAAGTTTGCATACCACTTTCCTAGTTATGTAATTCACGTTTCAATTTATGTAGTTCAATATCAGGAGTGTATTTTAACAATCTTATCTTTTTGTACTTTGCATATATTGGTGGGTGCAGAAAAACATTTTGTTCCTGTATTTTATATTGCATAAACGCATTTCATTAATGTTGTCTCTGCTAATTCCTCATTGTAAATGTATTCTTGAATCTGTTCTTCATATGAGTTCTAAAGAGTAACATTCCAATTCTGGTAAATGGGGAACATCACTGTCCCTCCACCCAGTCTAATCAGCCATGTCCCCCATTCCACTCCGTCTTCTGAATTTTCCCCAATATCATAATCACAATGTAATTGAAGTCCATTAAATGACACTTCATGACAGTTCCTTAACATCGATAACATCAACAGCATGACCCACACCTGCCCTCTCTGATCCTGGAATAACAATCTGAACTGTGTTTGTCATGTGCAATTCTCTGTTAACGTATCCATGCTGTTTGTTTGTTGTAACCCACTTTTTTATTGGCACATGTTGCTATCAGATCATGAATGATAGTTGTTTTCTCAATGTTTTAAAGATATTGCAATGACGGATCAGTATTTATGGGATTTATTTCTGTATTTATGAACAGAGAAGCATGTTTATGTTCCATTAAACTTCTGGCATTACCTCTATATCCAAGGTAGACTGAATGATTGCACACAATCAATCTGTAATCTTCAACATTCCTTCCTTCAGTCACACTCGCATATCACACCCAGAATGCATAAATGATCAACGTTATTTTGAATGTTAATAAAGTAGTATTGAATTCAAAGGGGTTAACTGGAGCTATTTGTTCAGCGATTGTATTGCTGTCAGTCTCCATAGATTGTATGCGTCCCCAGACAGTCCCTCTCTTCTATCAATAAGGGAATGCTTTCAGTGTAGTATTCCGTAGTATGAGTGGGAGCGTGGCCAACAGCAGTAACAGAAATTAGCAGCTTCAGAGAGAAGAGCAGGAGGGATGGGAATCTGGGAACATTAGACTGGAATGTTCCAACAATGGAGAGGAGTTTATCCGATGGTCTGTACTGGCTTTTCCAGCCTTGGATATCATTAGCATCGCGGATTGAAGATGTACTGATGGTTATTCAAGCTGGTTACTATCCTATCCTTGCTATAGTTGGTGTTCCTGGTAAGTCACTCTGTCTGTTTAGTGAAATGGTCTGAACTTAATCGATGCTCATGATATGCAGATTTTGGAAAGGTGCAAGCCAACGTTTTCAGCTCCAATCAAAGATTCCATTCCTTAGAAATTATAACTAGCAAACTATCATTTACAAATTACTCACTAATATGCGGGGGTAAAACTCACTTATCCCAACCTCTTCGATTCATTTTCTTCTGCAAAGTGTACATCTCCATCTCCTCCCCACATACCAGTCCTGTCCAATACCACCATTAAGACGTCCCAGTCTCCTCCTCAGCCTCAGTTCAATTCCTGAATAAACCTCCTTTGTGCCTTTCTTAATTCCAGATACATTTGTTTCATGTCCCTTCTCACTATGTGTCCATTGGAAAATAATTACACTTGAGATGTTTAACTTGTTCTCTGTGCAAAATCTGAAAGATGGGCAGACAGTGTATGGTTGGTCACGTCATTGACTCGTATTCTAGAACCACGGAATGATAATCTGTTAATATCGGCTTGCCTTTTGCCCATTAGAGAAGGCAGTGGGTCATCCTTCTCTGGTCAAGTCTCTGTTTAACTGAAAACCCACGGCAATGTGTTTTACTATTTACTGTCCTGTGGAACAGCTGAACCAGCCACTCAGTTCAGGATCGGCATAATATGCTGGCCTGACCATGGCTGCACACATCCCGTGAGGGCAGAACAAAAGGAATGGTAGCTCCCTTCCTCTGCCTGCATCCCATATTCCAACGGCTCATTTCCATTCAGGTAGGTAGCCATTCACGATTTTAGATGTATCCTTCGTGATTGAGTCTCTCCCAAGAGTGAGGTCCATCTCCATGGGCACCTCTGGTGCTGGCTTTATTGATGCTGACCTACAGATGTAAGGATGTGTTTAAGTTCTACATCAGTGGCAGTGCATTGTAAATGAATTGTTTCCTGTGTCACACGAAAGACATGGAGCTTGCAAGGTGAGGGAAAGGAATTATTGTGATCAAACATGACAGTCTTATTGAGGCAGTATTTGGGGTATTGTGGACAGATTTTCTTTCCATTATAAGGAGTGATCTCCTTCCCACAGAGAGAGTGAAGAGGAGTTCCGCTAGATTAATTCCTGGGATGATGACAGCATGAGGAATGAGTGAAGGTTGATCTGTAGCGCTGTGAGAGAATAAGAAGTTGAACCCTGAGAGGGATGGACAATCACTCCTAATATTCTAAACAGAAAATGTGATCAATTCCATGACTGCTATTTCACTCAGAATGCATGATTCGGAATAGTTTAAGTTCCTGGTCGGACGTTACGCCCACCCACCACAACCCCAACACCCCATTGAGAGAGGCGGAGAGGTCCAAGTTTTGAATAAACTCTCCCCACATGAATACAGTGCAGTTGGTGTGTGATCCTGCACTGAATGTCATATTATCCACCACCCGGACGGCAGCCACAGTACCTTCATTCTAAAGCAGTTAACTATTCCCATCAACTACTGACATTCATGAATGACATGAATCTATCTTGTCAGAGATGCAAGGTACTTCTTTAAGGTTTAGGCCAGAAGACTATAAGATGTTGGAGCATAAATTAGGACAGTTAGCCCATCGTATCTTCTCCGTCATTCAATCATCGCTGATAGGTTTCTCAAACCCATTCACCGACCTTCTCCCCATAACCCTTCATCCCCTGGATAATCAAAAACTATCTATCTCCCTCTCAAATATACTAATTGACCTGACCCCACAGCCTTCTGGCAATAAATTTCAAAGATTCACCCTTCTATGGTTAAATAACTGTCTCCTTATCACTGTTCTAAAAGGTGTTCCCTTTCATCTTAGGCTGTGCCCTTGGATTCTAATCCAATGGAAACATCTTTTCAGCATCGACTCTCTCCAGGTCATTCAGTATCCTGCCAATTTCAAGTATACTTCCTCTCATCCTTTCAAACTTTATCAAGTATAGACCCAGAGTACTCAAACATTCCTCATGCAAAAAACTTTTCATTCCAATGACCACTCTTGTGAAAATCTTTTGAACACGCACCAGAACCAGTACATCCTTTCTGAGGTATGGAGCTCAAAAATGAGCACAATAGTCCAAATGTGGTCTGACCAGAGCCGTACACAGTCAGTTCTTATATTCAATTCCTCTCGTAGTAAATGTTCCCAATCATAATTGCAATTGCTCTCCTAACTACTGCCTCAACCTACAAGCTGACCTTGAGAGAACCCTGCACTAGAACTCCCAAGTCCATTTGCACTTCAGATTTCTGAATTTTCTCACCATTTAGAAAATAGACCATGACTCTATTCTTCGTGCCAAAGTGCATGACTTCACACTTTCCAACGTTGGAATGCATCTGACAATCTCTTTACCTGTCCAAATCCTCGTTCAGCCTCTCCGCTTCCTCAATACGACCTGACCATCTCCCTATCTTTGTATCGTCTGCAAACCTAACCAGAGTGCCCTCAATTCCCTCATCTGGATTTTTAATGTAACAAGTAAAAAGTTATGATTCCAACACTGAGCATTCTGGATCACCACTTGTCCCCTGCTGCTATCCTGAGAAGTACTCTTTTATCCCCATTCTTTGCTTTCTGCCAGACAGATAAGCTTCTATCCATGACACTACCTTGCCTCTAACACCACGGACCATTATCATGCTCAGTAATCTCCTGTGTGACACCTTGTCGCAGGCCTCCTTGAATTCCTGGTGGAAAACATCCATTGACTGTGCTTGGTCGAGCTGCTCATTTCCCCTTCAAAGAATTCCAATAGATTTGTCAAGCATTAACTTGCCTTGATGAAATCATGCCGACTTTGCCCTCTTTGACCAAACACATTCAAGTATTCAGAAATCTCATCCTTCACAATGGATTCCAGGATCTTACCCATGGCAGAGTTTAAACTATTCATGGTGGGGTTTTTATTGTCTTTTTCCTTACTCCCTTGTTAAAAAGGGGTTCACGTTAGTGGGTTTCCGGTGCTCTGGGATCGTTCCTTACTCTAGTGATTGCTGAAAGATAATCACGATTGCCTCCACTCCCTCTTCAGCTAACCTCCTTTTAATACTGGGATGTAGTCCATCTGGTCAAGGTTATTTACCCACCTTCGGAGCATTACATTTTTTTCTAGTATGTTCTCCATGGTGGGGGCCATCATACTCAGCTCTGGCCCCTCAATCTCTTGAATGTTTAAGGTATTACTCGTGCCTTCCACCATGAAAGCTGATGAAAAGTAATTATTCAGACCCTTGGCCATTTTCTCGTTCCCCACTGCTATCTCTCCAGTATCATTTTCCAGCAGTCCAATGTTCACTTCTGCCGCTCTTTTATACTTTATATAGTGAAAGAAACTGTTCCAGTCTTCCTTTATATTACTGGCTAGCTTACCCCCATATTTAATAATCTCCCTCCTTATTTTATTTTGTTTGCCCTCTGTTTTGTCTTTGTCAGCTTTCCAATCCTCAGGTTTCCCACTGCACTTTGCCACATTATAACATTTCTCATTTGCTTTTATGCTATACCCGACTTCCCTAGTCAGCGATGGTTGTCCCATCCTCTCTATACAAGCCTCTTTTTCCTCAGGATAAATCTCTACTCTATCCTGAATTACTCCAAAAATCTCTTGCCATTGCTGTTATACTATTTTTCCTGCTGGGCCCGTCTCCCAGTCAATTCTACCCAGCTCCTCACTCATGTCTGTGTAATTGCCTTTATTCAGCTGGAATACCATTACTTCTGGTTCTATCTTCTCCATCAGAAACTGCAGAGTAAATTCAATCATATTATGATCACTGTCACCTTAAGATCCCCTCATCTAGTTTGCCTGCACAAGCTGCTCCAAAAAGCCTTCTCATAGACATTCCACAAATTCCTTTTCCTGCCAACCACTATCAATCTGAATTCCCAGTCCATCTGTATAATAAAATCCCACATGATCACTGTAACGTTGCCTTTCCTGCAGATCTTTCTAGCTCCAGGTATATCTTACACCCCAGCTCCCTGTATATAACTCCAACTGCATTTTTCCACTTTTTTGATTCCGCAATTCTACCGACACAGATTCTACACCATCTGACCTAATTTCATTTCTTAGTATTGATTATTGATTCAATTCCATTCTTAATACTGAGACAACTCTATCTCTCTGCCCATCTGCCTATCTTTTTGACAGGATGAATATCCTTGAATATTCAGCTCCCAATCCTGATCCTCTTGCAGCGATGTCACTGTAATGCCCACTATGTCGTACCTGCCAATTTATGGATGAGTCACAAGCTCAGTTACCTTATTCCTTACACTGCATGCATTTCGATATAATAGTTCAGTCCTGTATTACCCGTCGCTCTTCGCATTGTCATTTGTTTGTCCAGCTGTTGGTACCTACAGGGACCCTGAACACTGGATCATTCCCCTCCCGCTCCAAGTTCTGCAACCCAGATGATAAATACCAAACCCGAGCACCATGTAGGCAACACAACCTTCAGAACTCTTAATCCCGATCACGGAGAACAGTATCTATGCTTTTAACTATACTATCCCCAATTATCCAGCATTGGCCAGCCTGGTGACACAGCAATGCTGCCTCACAATGCTAGGGACTTGGGTTCATTTCCAATCTCTGAACCCAGTCTGTGTGAACTTTGTACATTCTTCCGGTATCTGCATCGGGAGCATTAACTCTTTCTCTTTCCATAGGACGTCTCCGTGTTTGCTTCAGGTTTCTACCATCTACAGTACTTTTCCTTTTGTTCGATGGAGAAATGCAGCAAATCTGTCAGGTTTTTGTAAAAGCAGCCATGGTTCGCGGGTTCCTCTGGGTGTTTTGGAATCTTGCCGGCCACTTGTCTGAGTGCAGTGTCCCGGGATGCCCATTCCATCTCTCTCAGTTCCCTCAGTCCATTGTCACTACATGCAGCCTTTCCTTGTGTCATCCCTGGGACTCCCCACAGCCCATTGCCTGGCACTAGATACTCCCTTCGCAGGACTGTGCAAACAACGACAATGGGAACTTTCTGACCCACTGGGGATTCTGGGTAAAGACCCTGCCATTGAAAGGAACAGAATAACTAGAATCCAATTGAAAAGCAAAGCTGAGTAAACAGGCTGAATTACATCCATCTGCTCTGACATTTTCTAATCTTTTCTTTATCCTCGTCCATCTGCAAATAGATGGTCCATATGTATGCCTTGTCAAACAGGTTTGGTGGCGGGGGATAGATATCAGATCCAGTGGTCATTGGACTGATTCAGTGGTCTCACTTTCCTGACGTCACCCTTAAGTTTTTATTATCAAGTCTATCCAGTTTAAAGAAAAGACCTTGCTGGAGTTGTGCTGAAAGGATATTTGAATTTTGGAGACAGTAGACTATGTCACGTGCGAGTGAGATTAGGAATCGTAAGGTAACCCAGTTATATACGCGATCAAAGAGCTGGTCGGGGAGGCAGCACTTCCGATATGTGGATCATTGGGATTCCCGAGTCGGGAGGATGTACACAAAAAGGACGGGATGCACGTGAACTAATAACAATCTCCGATATGTGGATCATTGGGATTCATGGGTCAGGAGGATACACACAAGAAGGACGGGATGCACATGAACTGATAACAATCTCCGATATGTGGATCATTGGGATTCATGGGTCAGGAGGATACACACAAGAAGGACGGGATGCACATGAACTGATAACAATCTCCGATGTGTGGATCATTGGGATTCACGGGTCAGGAGGATACACACAAGAAGGACAAGAAGCACATTAACTGATAACAATCTCCGATGTGTGGATCATTGGGCTTCCGGCGTTGATCGGATAGAAACAAGATGGACGGGATGGACTTGAACTGGCAGCAATCTCCTGGCAGGCAGGTTTGATATTGTCCTTTACGAGGGTTAAAACTAGCGTGTGGCTGTAGTGAGGGAGGGGTGTTGTGGGGAGGGGTGTGTGGAACCACAGCAATAGGTCCACAGGTACAGTAACTGAGGAGGAGTTGGAGACTAATCCTAGTGCAGCTAAGACCAACAACAAAAGAAAACAGGCAGAGGGTACTGAGCACAATGGCCTGGCAGTCTGAAGTGTGCTGATTTTAATATGAGGGATCTGTTTGTTTGAATAGATATTTCAATGTCGCTGCATGTCAGAAAATAGGAAGAGATAATGGTTAATTGTCTGGACCAGCTTGTCTCTCCAGGCACCAAAACTTGTTACTGTGGGTCAGAGAACTTCAGAATTAATACAACACAGAAGGAGGCCATTCAGCCCACCATGCGTCCATGAGCTCTCCAACTTGACAACTTGAAAATAGAGGTAATGATCGGAGCTAGACTGAGAGGGAGAGAAATAAACAGAGAGAAAGACAATGAAGTGAGATAAACAGAGTGAAAAAAGGAGCTACAGAATGAGAGCAAGGGGTGTCTGAAGTCAGATCAGCAGACAGCATGAGGAGAAATGCACAGAAACTTTTCTTAGAAACCCTCACAGACTGTAAGCCCTTTGTCTGGTGCCATACCCTGTGAGCACCATGCTGATACTGGCTGTCATCCCAGATCATTTATCACCAATAACATCCCAGAGCTGAGTTGCTGACTGCTAAACACAATCCAATAGACCAATAGATTGGTTCCAGGGAGAAGGTGGATTAATTTAAATAGTCTGGGCCAACAGGAACGTATAGCCCCTCTCGACACTGCATGAGAGGCAGGGTGGAATCTCAGTGAAGGGAATCACTGGCAGAGGGGAAATCAGGATCTCAGCTGTGGGTCAAACAATGATTGATAAACTATGTACACCATGTCAATGGTTTTGTAATTCACATTACAATTTATATAGCTCCCCATAGTAAGTGTGTTTAACAATATTGTCTTTTTGTAACTTTCATGTTTTGGTATGTACAGAAAAGCATTTTTATCCTTTCATTTTGTGTTGAATAAACACATTTTATTACTGAGGAAGAAAGGACCTACTCCGATGGGACAGTCGTCATCTGAACCGTGCTGGGACCAGAGTCCGAGTGAATCCTAACCAGGGCTGTAGACAGAGTTTTAAACTGATTAGGAGTGTGTCTGTGTGCGCGGGGTGGGGGTGCAGTTATATGGTTTAATTAGAAAAGCCGAATTAAAAGAGGAGGTAAGAGTACAGACTCAGGAGACGTTATTAAAATCTCCAGCACAGACACAAATAGGATAGAGCATCTGGAAATGTTTAACATATCAAACTTCAAGCGCACTGCACAAATGACTGACAATGAGAAGAGGAACGGTTAATGCAGGACTGAAGGGGTTATAACTGAATGCATGCTGTATCAGGCATAAGGTATATGAGCTTGTGGCGCAAAATTAAATCGGCGGGTATGAAGTGATGGGCATCACAGAGATGTGGCTGCAAGGGGATCTGAATACTTAAGGATATTTACCATATCGAAAAGATAGGCAGGTAGGTAGAGGGAGTAGATTTGCATTGTTAGTAAGAAATTAAATTAAATCAATAGTAAGAAAGGAACTAAGGTGAGATGGTGTAGAATCTGCGTGGGTAGAATTGAGGAACCACAAAGGTAAGACAACCACAGTTGATGTCTTGTACAGAGCTCCAAAGAGTAGTCAGGAGTTGGGGCACAAGATACACCAGGAGGTAGAATGATGTGTAGGAAAGGCGAAGTACAGTAATCATGGGTGATTTCAGTATGCAGGGGCACTTGGGAACATCAGATCGGTAGTGGTTCACAAGAAAAGGAATTTTAGGAATGTTTATGAGATGGCTTTTTGGAGCAGATTCTGGTGGAGCCCACTCGGGAACAGATGATACTGGATTTAATGACGCAGGATTCGTATGGGAGATTAGGGTGAAGGTAAACTTCGGAAGCAATGATCAGAACATGGCTGAATTTATTCTGCAATTTGAGAGAGAAGATAGAATCAGAGGTAACAGTATTTCAGCTGAATAAAGGCAACTACAGAGCCATAAGGGAGAAGCTGGGTAGAATTGACTGGGAGAGGGGTCAAGCATGAAAGACAGGGGAACAGCCGTGGCAGCAGATTCCAAGATTAATTCAGGAGACATAGCAGGGATTCTTGCCGAGGAATAAAGGCATGGTACAGGGAGGATGAGACAGCCAGGGCTGACGAGGGAAGTCAGGGATTGCATAAAAGCAAAAGAGCAAGTATATAAAGTGGTGAGGCGCAGTGGGAAACTAGAGAATTGGGAAACTTACAAAGACTAACGGGGGCCAAAAAAGGACAGAGAAGATTAGATGTGGAGGTAAGCTAACCAGTAATACAACGGCGACTGTAAGAGGTTCTTTAATATATAAAGTGAAAAGGAGAGGCAAAAGTGACTATGGACCACTGGAAGATGATGCTGGAGAGACTGCAGTGGAAAACAAAGAAACGAATGAGGAACTTTGCATCAATGTTCATGGTGGAAGACACGAGTAATTTCCCAAAAATTGAAGAGAGTGAGAGGGCAGAGCTGAGTATGGTGATCATCACCAAGGAGAACATGCTAGAAAATTGAATGGCCTGAATTTGGATAAACCACTGAACAATATGGACTACACCCCAACATTGTATGGGAGATAGCTGAAGAGGTAGTGAAAGTGAAAATGGTAATCTTTCAGGAATGAATAAAATCAGAAAAGGCTGGAAAATTGCTAACGTGACAGTCCATTTAATAAGGGAGTTAGGCAGAAGATGGAAAATTACAGACTGATTAGCCTAACCTTGTTTGTGGGTAACATCCTGGAATCCATCGTGAAGGATGGGATTTCTGAATACTTGGAAGTACTTAGTAAAATAGTGCAAAGTCAGCATTGTTTCATCAATGGGAGGTCATGCCTGACAAACCTGTTGGAATACTTTGAGGGAGTAACGAGCAGATTTGACCAAAGAGAACCAGTAGATGTTATCCACCTGCTTCTCGAAGTTCCTTTGATAAGGTGCCACGCAGGAGATTATTGAGAAAGATTAGGGCCACAAGTGTTACAGGCAAGGTGCTAGCTTGGATAGATGCATGGCTGTCTGACAGAAAGCAGAGAGTGGGGATAAACGTGTCCTTCTCAGGATGGCATCCAGTGACAAGTGGTATTCCTCAAGACTCAGTGTTGGTATCACAACAATTCCCTTTGTGCCTTAATGGTCTTCATGAAGGAACTGAGGTCATTCTGACTAAGTTATCAAACAGTGCAAAGATGGAATAGGTAGCATCGAAGAGGTGGTTCGACTGCAGGAGGGTTCAGTAGCACCCTCTAGCACCCCTCTGATGCTCGCCTTCCAGACCACCAACCTCAGGAAACAACGCATTATCCTCCGCATTTCTACCACCAACAGTCAGGCCACACCACCAGAGATATACCTCCTTCCCCACCAGCATTCTGCAGAGACCATTCCCTGCACCACTCGTTAGGTTCACGCGTCCCCCTTCCCACACCCCAACAAGCCACCTTCTTCTCCCGGCAGCTTCCCTTGCCATTGCAAGAAGTATGGGACCTGTGCCAACAACTTCCTCCTCACCTCAATCCTACCTGCCTATCTTCCTTCCCATCTATCCACTCCATCTTCCACTCTCACCACTCACCTCCACTGAGCCATCGTTTTCCATGCTAACTTCCTCACACCCCCTCCCATTCATCTCTCAACCCTTTTCCGCCCACCCACTTCATTCCTGACAAAGGCTTTATGACTGAAACGTCGAATATCCTGTTCCTCAGAGTCCTCCTGACTGGCTGTGCTTTTCTAGCACCACACGTTTTGACTCTGATCTCCAGCATCTGCTGTCCTCACTTTCTCCTGCTGAAGGATTTGCACAGGTTAGGGGAGTGAGCAAAGAAGTGGCAGATGGAGTATATCGTGGGCAAGTGTGAGGTCATGCAGTTTGCCAGGAAAAATAAAGGCATGGACTATTTTCTAAATAGCAAGCAAGTTCAGAAGACTCCGGGGGAGGGGGGTGTTGCTAGTCCAAGGATCTTGAAAGGTAAACCTGCAGGTTGTCAGCAGTTGGGAAGGCAAATAAAATGATTCCATTCATTTCAAGAAGGCTTGAATATAAATGCAGAGATGTAACTCTGAGGTTCTATAAGATTTTGGCCAGGCTACATTTGGATTATTGCGCACAGTTTTGGGTCCCATATCTCAGGAAGGATGCACTGGCCCTGGAGCATTTTTCAATAAGATCCATGAAAGTGGTCCCAGGAAGGAAAAGCTTAACGTATGAAGAACATCTGAGGTCTCTGGGTCTATATTGGATAGAGTTCAGAAGGATGTTAGGAGGTCTAATTGGAACTTACAGAATATTGAATGATCTGGAGAAGGTGGATTTTGGGAAGATATTTCCAATGGAGTGGAGACTAGGACCCAAAGGGACAGAGTAAAGAGAAGACCTTTTCAAACACAGTTAAAGACGAACCTCTTCAGCCAGAGAGTGGTGAATCTATGGAATTCACTGCTAGAGAAGGCTGTCGAGGCCAGGTAATTGAGTATAGTTAAGAGTAAGACAGATAGGTTCCTGATTGTAAAGGGGATGAATGGTTACAGATAGAAATCGGAAGAATGGGGTTGAGAAGCTTAACAGCCATCATTGAATGGGGCAGCAGGTTCAATGGGCTGAATGGCCAAATTTCTGCTCCAATGTCTTCTGGTCGTATGGTTAATATTGGCTCTCCTCATTCCTCATTGGAGATGTATCCTGGAATTGATTTTCTTATGATTTATAAAAAATAACATCCCAATACTGATGACTGGGAAATATCATGTTCCCTCCCTCCAGTCTCTGCAGCCATGTCCCCAATAACATAATCACACTGAAATTGAAAACCAATGCATGGTACTTAATCACAGTTGATTGTCGTTGACAACATTAACAGCACGACACTCATCTGCCCTCTCTGATCCTTGGCTAACCATTTGAATTGTGTGTCACATCATATTCTCTGTTAACATATCCATGCCATTTGCCTGATACAACTCATGTAGTCGTAGGCACATTTGCCTGTCAGATTATGGACTAGAAAAGGTCTCTCCATATTTTACTGACATTATAATCACTGATCAGTAGTTGCAGACTGTATGTTTCCATTTATAAACGGAGAAACTTGTTTATGTTCCGATAATCCTTTGACATTACTCCCATATCCAAGGCGGATTGAATGATTACACGCAATCAATCTACCATCTCCAATATTCCTTCCCTCAGCCACCCCCACATATCCCAAGTTAAATGAGTAAATTTTAAATGTTCTTTTGAATTTTAATAAAATCAATATTGAACTCAAAGGGATTAAATGGAGCTATTTTTTCAGTGACTGTGATTAATGTCAATATCCGTGAGTCCTAATTATCCCAGTGGAGAGTTTCCATCGTTGAAAGATAAATGGGCTCTATTCAATGTGCTATCCCATAGTGTGAGTAGGAGCATCACTTACAGCACTAACAGGGATAAGCAGTTCGAGAGAGAGAGCGAGAGGAAAGATCAGAATCTGAGAACATTAGATATGAACGTTACAGTAATGATTCATAATCTGAGGACCATGGGTTGGAATGCTCCAACAATGTATCAGAATCTGAGAACATTAGACTGGAATGTCCCAACAATGGATCGGAATCTGAGAACATTAGACTGGAATGTTCCAACTATGGATCAGTATCTGAGAACATTAGACTGGAATGTTCCAACAATTGACAGGGGTTTATCCGGGCGGTCTTTACTGGCTTTCTCAGCCTTGGATATCATTAGCATATCGGATCCAGGATATCCTTTGGATTATTCAAGGTAGTTACTACTTCCTCGCGATAGTTGGTGTTCCTGGTAAGTCTTTATATTTGTCTACTAAACCGGGTTGAACTGAATTTCTGGTCATGCTATGTAAATTTGCAAGTCAATATCTTCAGTTCCAAACAAAAATGTATTTCCTTACATATTACAACTATTAAACTACGGTTTATACAATATTCACTGATATGCAAGAAGGAATCAGACTCTTCTCAAATTCCATAAACCATTTTGTCCTTCACAGATTTACATCTCCATGTCCTCCCCACTCACTAATCCTGTCCAATACCACCATCATGGTATCCAAGTCTCGTCCTCAGTCTCAGTGCAATATCTGAATAAACCATTTGTGCCTTTGTTCAATCCGGATGCAACAGTTTCACATTCCTTGTAATCACATGTCCGTCACAAAATAATTGCTATTGAGAATGTTTAACTTGTTCTCTGCGCATAAGGGAAGATAGTTTATGGTGGTCAAGCCATTGACTCAAAATCTAGAGCCACCGAATAATAGTCTGTTGATATCTCATGAAGGAAATTGGGGAGTTTAAAAGCAACCATTATCATTTGTTATAAAAACCAATCTGCTTGCCTCAAGACCTTTAGGGAAGTCAATGTGTCATGCTTCCCTCGTCAGGTTTCCGCGTGACTTCTGTGATAAACACGTGGGAGTACTGTACCTTTGAGAGAATGAAAAACCGACAATAACTAACTGACAGCACCAAGAGTTCTGAAAAATAGATATAAGGTAACATTTGGTCGAACAACCCGATTAGCTTATAGTCTCAAAACAAATTCAACTGTAACAAGTTTTAAATGATACCACAAAATACCCACCTCCAAGCAAGTTTTAATTTATTATATTGACAACCGTAACAGCCAATGATACATTCCAATAGTTTGGCGGTACAAGACCATGGAAAATTGGACAGTTAAGAGGAGAACTGCCAAGATACCAGCATGCAAAGACTGCCTCAAAAATACCTTTATTGAGTAGTAACTGGTGAAGCAGAATCCCCAAGAAGAAAAGAAGACAGGAATATGGAGAAGAACCGAAAGCTTCCTGGTTTTGAGATAAGAAGTTTTGTTTTGTACATCTTAATTAGGAATCTTATCGGACTAGTATTGTGGAGGGGAATGACCAAAGACAGGTTAAAGGAAGAAGTTGTAAATAGTCATTCTTTTATTATTCTCTGTTATACTTTAAGAAATAAAGTTGTTTATTTTTACTTTAAATAGATTTGGAGTCTAGAATTATCACAGATTGCTGCATGGGATAAATCTTTTCTCTGTTGCTGGTTTTAATTAAGCAGGAAGATCTATCCTCTGTTGTGACACTACAAATCCAAGCTATGCGTTTTACTCTTTATGGTACTGTGGAACAGCTGAACCAGCCACTCAGTTCAAGATCTGCATAACATGTTGCCCTGACCAGGGCTTCATACATCCTGTGGGAGAAGAATAAAGGTAAAGATAGCTCCCTTTTGCTGCCTGTTTTCTGTATTGCTACATCTTATTTCCATTCAGGTACGTGATAATCGCTTTTTTTTAGATGTATTCAATCTCATTGAAATTCTCCCCGACAGTGATGCAAATCTCCATAGGAATCTCTGGTGCTGGCTTTATTGATGCTGACGTACAGATGTAAGGGACTTATAAATCCCATCTCAGTCGTAGTGCATAGAGAAGGAATGGCTTTTTGTGAAACAGAAAAGAAATGACGATGTCTAAGTGAGAGAAAAGATGTTTTTTGACAATCCCTGAGAGTGTTGTTGAGGCAGTATTTGCGGTACTGTGGATAGACTCTCTCAAGTTTCACCAGACTAATCCCTGGGATGGTGGCACCATGAACAGTGAGTGAAGCTCAGTGAGAGAATAAGAGGTGATTGCATTGAACCTTAAGGGGAATGGACAATCACTCATGATGTTCTAAACAGACACTGACACGGTGATAAGTTTCATGACTTTTTTCACTCAGATTGCATGATTCTCGATCGTTTAACAGCCTCTGAGAACGTTCCACCCAATCACCCCCACTCCTTATTTCAACTGTGAGAGAGAGAGAGAGAGAGAGAGAGAGAGAGAGAGAGAAAGAGAGGAGAGCGAGAGAGAGAGAGAGAGACTGAGAGAGAGAGAGAGAGGCTTTGGCTTTTGAATAAACTCTTGCAACATTAATACAGTTCAATTGGTGCGTGATCCTGCAATGAACGTCATGTTTTCCATAATCCTGACAGCAGCAACTGTACCTTCATTATAAAAGTGTTAACTCTTTCCAGCAGTGTAGAGAGAAGGAAAATCTATTTACGCCACAGGAAAGAAACGGAGATGTCGAAGAGGAAAAAGAATTATTGTGATCATTGCTGAGAGTGTTGTTGGGGCAGTATTTGGGATGTTGTGGACAGACTTTCTCTCCCTTATAAGGAATGATCGCCTTGCCACAGAGAGTGTGCAATGGAGTTTCACCAGACTAATCCCTGGGATGATGGTGCCATGAGGAAACAGTGAAGATTAATCTCTGGCGTTGTGAAAGAATGAGATGCGATTGCATTGGAACTTGAGGGGGAAGGACAGTCACTAACGACATCTAATTAGACACTGATACGGTGAAATATTCCATGGTTTCTTTTTTACTCGGGTTGCATGATTGTCGATGGTTTAAGAGCCTCTGAGAATATTCCCCTCACTTCACACCCAATCCCCATGTCGCATGAGAGAGACAGAGCGCCAGTCTTTGAATAAACTCTCCGCACGTTAATACAGTGCATTTGGTGTATGGTCCAACACCGAAAGTCTCGTTATCCGCAATCCCTACAGCAGCCACAATACCTTCATTCTAAAACAGTTAACTGTTCCCACAAGATTCTGATCTCCATGGAGAACATGGGTGTGTCGTCTCGGTAATGGACGATGCATCCTTGAGATTTGGCACGAATCATTTGACTTCCCTCCTCATTGCCAGCAAACTATGTTAAAGCAGCACACATTCTACAAACAATGGAACCATGATTAACATCATGGAGTCCTCTATCAGTGCCGTCTTGGTTTCATTGGTTTGTCATGTTGGAATATCTGTGACCCCCTCATGTTCCTCTATAACTGTCTCATGGGGATGAATAGCCGCCTCCTGGTCTCATGGAACAGGTTTAAATGTCTGATTGGTCTCTGCCTGTTCCTGTTTGACAGCTCGATGCATTGAACAGACCACTCTTCTTCCTGTGTCACAGGCAGGAGTATTGAATCTGCTGTCACTCTTCCTGTTCCTGAATGCTAGCTCATACCCGTGTGCAACCAGCTGGAGATGCAGAATGAGCTCCTCTTTTAACTGTGGAAATGTGCAGTGTCTGGCCGTGCTGTTACATAAATGTTACCGACACTTTACCAGCACAAACCGGAATGCTGTCCGGGTCTTGCTGCACATGGACACAGAATGGTTCAGGAGCTGATGGGGGACAAAATGTTCTGAACATTCTTTGATCTTCAGTCATCATTCCTACTTCAGATCTTATGATGGGAAAATACATTGATGGAGCAGCTGAAGATGTTTGTGCTGAGAGGGCTAACCTGAGGATCCCCTGCAGAGATGTCCTGGGACAGAAAGGATTGTTGGCGTCTGACCACAAATCCCTTTATTTGTATTCTGAAAGACCCGGTCCAGTGGGAAGGTTACAACTGATGCACATTCAGCTCAAATAAGTAGGTGGTCCCGATGCCATCCTCAGTCAAATATACTGCCTTGGTATCAAAGCCATTCTCTCTTTCCTGAGCCCCTGTGTTCGCCTCTTGTTCATATCAATAGGTGACGGTGTATGTGTACAGCGAGCTTTCCTCTCACAGAAGGTAATCACTGTCAGGAATTATCTGGGCGAGAGAGCTAGGGGAGCTATATCACTGAAAGCATTTAAGGAGGAGGTAGGTGGATGTTTGACCTGTCAGAGAGCGAAGGGATGAGGAATTGGGCATCAAAGAGGAATTACTGTCAATAGTATATCAGCCATGATGTTATGCAGTGGCTTGATCATGCGACTTGCCTGATCCTGTTCCTTTTGACCTCATATTCAGTAATTGCAAAGTTAATGGCTGTAATTTTCCTGAATGTTCTTTTATTGAGCGTTGCAATCAGAGAGAGTAAAGTATTTTGTGAGTCATCTCTGGTTGAGATATGGGGACTGTATTCACGGTGAATCTGGGTCTATAATATCACCAACAAATGAACCACAAGTTGCAGAGAGGAAACACTCTGTAATGAGACCAGAGGCGTCTTTCGAACCAAATAACATTTCCAACGGGCACCAAACCATGTGTGACAGTCTTGAGGGACTGAATGAGATGCTGTGTTACTGTTGACCAGGTATTTGGAGCAAGTGGCCTCCATCTGCTCCTTGCAGGAGCTTGAGGAGTTGAATAGAACATAGCAACACAGGACTGAGCAGCAGGAGTGGGCTATTAGATACTTTGTCACCATTCCATGTGCTTTCGGTCTCAGCAGCACGTTTCTGGGTGTATACCATTTTACTACATACAAAACAACTTTGAATAAATGCAACCACCTAGGCACCACAGTCCTCTGGGGAAGGGAACTTACACTTGAACAGCCCTTTGAGAATTTCTTGTTTGTGTTCCAACAAATGTTGGAGCCTATCAAAATGTACTGTCTAAACCTGTCGGTCAATTCCTCAGCATCTGTATTCCTCTGCTCCCCACTTACACATGCATCTGTCTACACGCATCTTAAATGTATCTACTATGCCTGTCTCTATCACCTCTGCTGGCAACGCATTCCAAACGACCACCAGCCTCTGTGTGAAGTACTTACCGCGTGTATCCCCTTAAACTTTCCACCTCTCACCTTGAAAGTGTGACCTCTCGTTATTGAATCCTTCACCCTGGGAAAAGGCTTTTCTCTATCCACCATTTCAAAACCCTTCATAATTTTATAAAGCTCAATCAGGTCCTCACTCAATTTCCTTATTTCTAATGAAAATGAATCTAACCTACTCAACCTTTCTTCACAGTTAGCACCTTCCATACCAGGCAACATCCTCGTAAACCTTCTCTGCGCCCTCTCCAAAGCGTCCACATCATTTTGGTAATGTGGCGACCAGAACTGTACATAGTATTCTAAATGCGACCGAACCAATTTCTTGTCAGCTGTTATGCTCAATACCCCGTCCAATGAAGACAAGCAAACTACATACCACTCTATCCTCCTGTAAAGCAACCTTAAGGGTACAATGGACCTGTACTCCCAGATTTCTCTGCTCATCAACTTTTCCAAAGGCTCTTCTGTTCATTGTATAATTCGCTCTAGAATTACTCTTGCCTAAATGCATCACCTCACATTTGTCTGGATTGAAATCCATCTGCCACTTTTCCGCCGAACTCTCCAGTCTATCTATATCAAAAAGGAGAAAGTGAGGACTGCAGATGGTGGAGATCAGAGCTGAAAAAGCACAGCAGGTCAGGCAGCATCCATAGAGCAGGAGAATCGATGTTTCGGGTATATCTTCGATTCCTCAAGAAGGGCTTATGCCCGAAACGGCGATTCATCTGCTCCTTGGATGCTGCCTGACCAGCTGTGCTTTTCCAGAAACACATTTTTCAGTTTATCTATATCATTCTGTATTCTTTGACATTCCCTTATGCTTTCTGCTACTCCATCAATCTTCATGTCATCTGAACACTTGCTGATCATACCAACAGCGCCCTCTTCCAGATCATCTTTTTATATTCCAAACAACAGTGGCCCCAACGCTGACCCCTGTGGAACATCACTGGTCACTTTTCTCCATTGGGAGAAACTCCTACTTCTGTCTCCTGCTGTTCAACTAGTTCTTTATCAAGCTATCTAGAACACCCTGCACATCATATAACTTCAATTTCTCCATTATTCTACCATGGAGAACCTTATCAAAGTCCTTACAGAAGTCCATGTATATGACATCAACAGCTCTTCGTTCATCTATCACCTTGGTCACATCCTCAATTACATTACTAAGTCACGAACTCTCCCGCGCAAAACCATGTTGCCTATTACTGATAAGCCCATTCTTTTCTAAATATAAATAGATGCCATCCCTCAGTACCCTCTCCATCAACTTTCCTACCACCGAGTCAGGCTCACTGGTGTGGAATTACCTGGAAAATCCCTACTATCCTTCTGGTACAGGGGAACAAAATGAGCAATTCTCCAGGCCTCTGGCACCTCACCTGTATTGAAGGATGCCATAAAGGCATCTGTCAGGGCCCCAGCTATTTCCTCTCTCGCCTTCCTCAGCAACCTGGGATAGATCACATCCTGTCCTGGGGATTTGTCCATGGTAATAACCAGTAGACTACCCAACACATCTTTCCTATTTATGTCAATGTGATCCAGACTAATCAAACTTCGATGTCTAATCTCAACATTCACCATGCCCCTCTCCTCAGTGAACACTGATGCAAAGTAATCATTCAGAATCTCACCCATTCTCCCAGGTTCGACACACAGACTTCCTTCGTTATCCTTTAGTGGACCAATCCTTTCTCTAGTTACCTGATTACTTCTTATACAAGAATAAACTGCTGTGGAATTCTTCTAAATTCTGCTCGCTAATGCTATTTCATGACCCCTTTTAGCCCGCTTGATTTCTTGTTTAAGACTTGTCCTACTCTTCTGATATTCCTCCAGGGCCCGTTCTGTTCTTAGCTGCCTAGACCTTATGTATGCTTCCCTTTTCCTCTTGGTTAGTCGTACAATTTCTCCTGTCATCCATGGTTCATGAATCTTGCCCTTCCTATCCTTTGCCTTCAACGGGACATGCCTATCCTGCACTATCTTTAACCTATCTTTGAAAGCCTCCCACATCGCAAATGTGGACTTCCCTTCAAGTAGCTGTGTCCAATCCACCTTTCCGAGTTCCAGTCTAATATTGATACAATTGTCCTTGGCCCAGTTTAGTACTCTTCCCTTAGGGCCACTTTCTAATTTATCTGTGAATATTCTGAAACTTACAGAATTGTGGTCACTGTTCCCAAAGATATCATCCACTGCAACTTCTACCACCTGTCCTGTCTTGTTCCCCAGTACCAGGTCCAATATGGCGTCTTCGCTCGTCGAACTATTGACATACTGAAGTAGAACACTCGCCTGGAATTCTTCCAAATTCTACCCCATCCAGACGTTATGTGTATCCCAGTCAATGTGAAAATTAAAATCTCCCATCACCACTCCCCTATTGCCTCTACATCTTTCCATTGTCTGTTTACATATTTGTTCTTCTACCCCACACTCACGGTTGGGACGTCTGTAATACAGCCCCAACAATGTAACTGCACCCTTCTTATTTCTCAGCTCTACCCATAATGCCTCACTACCCAAGACCTCCATAGTGTGCTCCTTTAGCATAGCCGTGAAATCGTCCTTGACGAGCAATGCAACTCCATCCCACCCACCCACCTCCTTTTGCTTCCCTCTCTGTCCTGTCTGAAGTATTTATGTCATGAAACATTTCATTGTTAATCATCATGCCCTTCCATGAACCAAGTCTCTGTGATTGCAATAATGTCATACCCCCAGGCACCAATCCAAGCCCTAAGTTCATCTGCCTTACACACTATACTCCTTGCGTGAAAGTAGACGTATTTCATGCCACTAGATATTTGTGATCATCCGCTCTCTGCCTACCCTTCCCTTAATTAATGCCATCTTCACAATTTCTACAATCTCCAGTCTCGACTGGTTCCCAGACCACTGCCACATTAGTTTACAAATTCCCGATCAGTAGGAGCAAAAACTCCCCCAAAGATGTTGGTTCTGGTCTGGTTCAGATGTAGACCGTCCATTTTGTAATAGTCCCACCTTCCCCAGAACCTGTCCCAATGTCCAACAAATTTGAATCCCTCCCTCCTACACCATCCCTCAAGCCACGTGTTCATCCTGCCTATTCTTTCATTTTTACACTGGCTAGCACGTGGCACTGGTAGTATTCCCGAGATCACTACCCTTTAAATTCTCTCCTAGCTACCTGAATTCTTCTTTCAGGACCTCATCTTGTTTCCTACTTGTATCGTTGGTGCCTATATGCACCAAGACAACTGGCTGTTCGCCCCCCCCCCCCTTTTAGAATGCTCAGTAGTCAATCGGTGACATCCCTGACCTGAGCGCCTTGGAGGCTACATACCATCTGGGAGCCCTGTTTTCGGCCACAGAACATCCTATCTATTCCCCTTAAAATAGAATCCCCGATAACCATGGCCCTACGAAAGTTTTTCCCGCCCTTCTGAACAGCAGTACCTGACACGGTGCCGTGATTCTGGCAACTGCTGCCGTCCCCTGGTGAGCCATCTTCCCCAACAGTATCCAAAATAGTAGACTGTTTTGGAGGGAGATGACCGCAATGGACACCTGCACTGCCTTCCTACTCTTTTTATGCCTTTTGGTCACCCATTCACTGTCTCCCTCAGCAATCCTAACCTGCAGCGTGACCAGTTCACTAAACGTGCTGTCCACTACCACCTCAGTATCGCGCATGCTCCACTGTGAGTCCATCCACAGCTCCAGGGCCGTCATGCGGTCAAACAAGAGCTGCAGCTGGACATGCTTCTTGCAGGTGAAAGAGTCAGGAATGTCAGACTCGTTCCGAAGCTCCCACTTCAAGCAAGAGGCTCATGCCACGGTCTGAGGTCCACTGCTATGGGAAGCATAGCTTTATATTAACTAACCTAACCCAAATAACGCACTTAAATATATGAAAAAGAAAGATAAAGATAAAAATAAAAGTCTTACCTTACTGAGTCTTCCCGTTCCGGTGAGAGTAGAGGGGCGGGAGGGTGATGCTACATGTGCAGTATTCGGGTTTAGCCACTGCCCAAATATAAATTTAGCCCTTACCTTGCCGGCAGCCCTCGCTTCACCCTGCCTTCTCTCCTCACCGCTCGGTCTCAGTGTTCAGACATGTGGTTTTTCTCATCCTTTAATTTGAAAAGCAGAGGGGTTACTAACTCATCAAGAAGAATCTTCTTTTTCAGCTGTGAGACCAAATTAAGAATGAATATGGGTGGTTTTTGATTCGTAAAGTTTTAATACATGGAAATATGTATGAGAATTTGAATGTATCCTGCGTCCTCAAATTTTTAACAGATGCCCTTTCCTGGGTGCTGGCCCTTGGGGCACTTCATACAGAAACAGGAGACAGGATGCCTCAGGGTCTTGCGGGTACGTCCCCGCAATCCAGGCAGTTGGTGTACCTGAACAGGGAGCTGGGAATGGTAAGTGTGTGGAGTTGTCCCCACCCTGAGGAGAGTGACTTCACCTTTTTCTCTCAGCCACGTAAGTGCTTTTCGAGAATTGGCATTTTTTTGCCCTGTTGACCTTTTTGAATTCTGTGCTGTCCTCCAGAATTTGGAGGAGAGACATTTCTGACCATGCAGCAGTGTACATGGAGGTAAACGCCGGTGGTGATAGGACAAACTCACGGCACTGGCACATGGCTCCTTTCTTCCTGAAGGATAGCAAGTTTATTGAATATTTTTCGGGGGAATTTAAAAATTTTTGGGACATTAATTTGGGTACAGCCAGTAATACGTCGGCCGTCTCGGAGACTGCCAAGGCCTGTGTGAGGAGTTTGATTATTTCTTACTCGGTGACCCAGAAGTGGCAGAAAGCAGAGAAGCTGCATATGCTCGAGGCTTGCCAGAAGGCAGCTGAAACAGCATACCCTGACAGACCGACTGTAACCAAGTTGCAGCACATTACAGCCCTCAGAGCTAGTTTGAATGCTGGGCTCACCCAGACAGCAAAGAGGGAAATCTCCCTTCCGAAACAGAGGTTATTTGATAAACGGGGTAGATATCTAACATACCTGGCCAGAAAGAAGAATGCCCCCTAATCTATCACATCCAGTAGAGAGAGTGTTGTGACTCTTACTTGCGATTCCAAAAAATACTTTAAAATGTAACCAAATAATTTGAATCGTGCCCAGGATGCCAGAAACCACTGGAAGGTAAACTTTATTGTTTAACGTCTAGAAACCAATCAAACAATGAGAATTGAATATGTCATGGGGAGGATATAAACCTGGTATTTTGAAAATTAATGGGAAAGCCAACTGGACAGCTAACATTTTGGTCTCAAATTAGAAAAAAAAATTCTTTCCAATATACTTGATTTACTTTAAACTAAAACAGAAAGAAGGTGACCCAGGGAGATCAGCAGCTGGAAGACTGAAGACAACAGGACAACAGGGACTGTGCGATGTTGAGACTACGTTAATGTAATGTTCAATAATTGGTTAATGGAACAGCATATTTTTGGAGTTGTAGTCAGATCGTAAGTAGTTAAGAAAAGGTTGTCTTGTACATGTGAATAGTTGTTATTTGATGTTCACTATTCGTGTTCATTCAATAAATTGTTATTTTTCTTTGAATGGTAGAATTTGGGAGTTCTCTGTCACTCGTGTTTTAATAGATTACTAGGCGAGATGAGTTTTTTTGATGTTTGGTTTTTATTAACATAGGGGTTCGACGTCAATGTCATAACAGTTTAAGGGCTTGTCATTCAGGATTGGGACATATGTGAACAGATTAGGTGAACAAAAGGTCTCAGCAGATTCCAACACTTGGCAATTATTGTCAATTAAATAAAACTTAGGTTGGAAAATATGTTTAGTTTTGGTTACATGTGGATGATTAAATAAAAAGTGAGAGAAATGGGATTTAACATTACTAAAGAGGTTCTGGGATTTGAAAATGCTTCCAAATTTGCCAATAAAGTTTAGAAAGACAGAGGAAGGGCGAACATTTGGTACCAGCAGTATATTGAGCACGATTCAGAAACATAATGATGGAACCAGGTCAGACTTATATTGGGTTTGAAAGAGTTAAACATAGTCATTTTGATAGATGAACATGGGCCTTAAAAATAGACAAGACAGATTATTTTGCTGGAGGAATTTAAAGACTCACTTCCAGAGGTGATCAGAGTTCATGCGAATGAACAGCAAGTTCGAGAAGTGAGAAGCACGGCAGAGATGGCAGGTCAATACGCATTGGTGCATGAGCTGCAATTTAGCTTCAGGTAGGATCTACCTCGTGTGAGGGATAGAAATTGGGAGAAGGGAAGATCCTACTCTACAAAACAAAGATCGAGATCACACTGGGAATGGTTTATTTTGGTTAATAAATAAGCCCTAGAGGGTTGAAAGGAGGTGAAATGCCTCAGGTGTTTTCACAATACCGGAGTGTAACACATAGAATTACAGTGCAGGTGGTTTAAGAAGGCACTAGGAAAAGCTGTCTTCACTGCAATAAGTGGGATAGACAAAGTCACAATGCAAGTCGTTGAAGAAAGGCACTGTGGTAAAAAAATGTGGTAAAAGAGGCTAAACCAGTGGCATTAGTGGAAGTAGTAAAGGAACCACAAGAAAAGTTGAAGAGCTGCAGGAGAGTGCTCAGCTTAGGCAGGGGACGGGTATGGAGTTAGTACCTGATCTCTATAAAGAATTCACCTCTAGGAAGAAGGTTTACTCAGAAAGAACAGGGGGAGAAGGATAACAAGGTATAACTCTGTGAGATACGGGATCTGCTCAGTCTCTATTATTCAAAACTTGTGGCACTGGAAAAGCACAACAGGTAAGGCAGTGTCTGAACATCGACATATCATCTGGAAAGTGGCAGGTGGGCGAGGGTGAAAATGGGGTAAAAGATAACTAGGAGGGTAGAAGTGGGGCTGAGGGGAAGGTCAATGGGAAGGCGATAGGAAAATGAAAGTGTGAATGATCGTGATAAGTGAGATAGGAGGGTGGAGTGGACATGTGGGAAGGAAGGTGGACTGTCAGGAGAGTAGAACAAGGTGATGCTGAGTTGAAAGGTTGGATCTGGGATGAGATTGGGAGAGAGGAGAATTGGAAATTGGTGAAGTTGACGTTGATGCCGTGTGCTTGGAGGATCCCAGCTATCCTACTACCATCCACTTTCACCCAGTCCTCTGACCTTTCACCATCGCCCCCCAACTGCATCTACCTATCGCCTTCCAAGTTACCTTCTGCCCAGATCCTCCCCCACCCACCGACGTATCTCTCCGAACTCTTTACCCCCATCCCCCAGTTGCCTTATGAAGAGGTTATGCCTGAAACGTCGATTCTCCCGCTCCTTGGTTGTTGCCTGACCTGCTGTGCTTTTCCAGCGCCACACCTTTCAACTGTGATCTCCAGTATCTGTAATCCTCACATTCTCTCAGCATCTAAAAGTAAATGATGAAAGTATTTGTACTCTTTCTGACATGTTACCTGAGAGAGTGATCATTTGTGGAATGGGAACAGAAATGTTGTGCTCCCCTGTGTAAGACCGGGTTAGAGATCCAAATCAAGACTGGGGACGTTACAGTGGGAGTGAGTGTCAGACCGTCAGTTTCAGAAATACCGCTTTATTATTGAGAACAGTTTAGCAGGATCCAAGGTGGGAGTGACACCTCTTGTGGTGGCGAAGTCAATTGAAGACCTGGGGTTTGAGGAGTTAAAAGGCAAATACCCAGGAAATGTTGCAGACTGTGTAATAACAAGATCTCACTGTCATAGGTTACAGCAAGAAGCAAAAAGTAAAGAGAAAGACAAAGGAGCGGAAGTGTCATTAACTGGCCCGCTATTCAGCTAATAGTGCAGGAAAAACCTGATCAGGCAGAGGGATGGGCAGAAGTGTTTCGTCCGGAAAGGCTAATGGCCTGACAACAGAAATTTACATAAATTGATGTCGAGTTAGAAAAGGAATCAGAATATATTGTCGAGAGTTAGCAACTTAAAGATAGAGTCCTAAATGAAAATGGAATCCACAACAGGTTATTGCACAGGAGAAATGGGCCAAAGTTGACCAGATTGTGTTGGCGATCGCATCCAGACAGGAAGTGTTACCGGGATCACATGAACTACCTGCAGGAGGTCACCTGGAAGATTCAGGCTAATGTATACAATCATTTCTACTGGCCTGGAATGCACAAGGACATGTTTATTCTTTGCTGTATGTGTCATACATGCCGAATGGTAGGTAAGCCACAGGCAGGACGAAAAACCAGAGTCTTTGTTGCCAATTCCTGCATTCGACGGACCTTTCACGTGGGTTATGATTATTTGTGTAGGCCCTCTTTCTAAACTAAAAGCGAAAATAAATATTTCCTAAACCTAATGGATGTGTCTGTCAGATTACCAGAGACAATTCCATTAAGATTATTAAGCAAAAAGGGTGGTGGAGGGGTTCGTATCTGTCTTTACTCAGTACAGGTTACCCAGAGAGTTCCCATCAGTCCAAGGGAGTCACTTTACCATTCGGCTGTTTAAGTAAATCATGGATAGCTTACGTATACAACACTTCAAATCAAGTGCGTCCCATCCTGAATCACATGGAGCCTTGGAAAGTTGGCATCAGGTGCTGAAGACCATGTTAACAGTGTACTGTCAGAGTTGGCCAAATGATTGGGATAAAGGTGTCCTATTAAATTGTTTGCCATGAGAGATGCCCCGATCTACTCAATTTACTCCCTTTGAGTTAGTATTCGGACATGAAGTGTGAGGTCTTTTGGAATTAATTAAAGAGAAATTAAACTGACCAAAGTTGGAGATTTCACACTTGGAATATGTATCTGAGGTGAGTGAGAGATTAGAATATGTGAGTTAGCTAAACAGCGCATGAAGAGGGTAGAGCATAGAATGGAGTAAGTGGCAGGTACAAAGTATGAAATTTGATGCTATATCTTTTCGTGGGTTTGCCACCAATAGTGGGAAATCTCTTCAAATCCAGGTTTAGTCTCCCCTTCCAAATGGAGAAGAAGTAGAGTCAGGTAAACTGTCTGGTAAAGATGCTGGATATAAAAAAAAGATAGCACGTACGTAATGTGAATACATCGTAATCTTACAAATACTGGGATAAGGAACTGTGGAAACAGCTGGTAGTCACTGCCCTGCAGAGTGAGGATCAAATAAGGATGTCATGGAGTTTGATGTGACGCACAATCCTTTAATTAACAAGGAAGTCCTTGAGGAGTGGGATTGGATAGCGAGCTGACTGTTGCAGGAGCAATGAACCCAGTTGGTTTTCATTGCAGCAGTATGAGGTATGGAAGGTGCTAACTGTGAAGAAAGGTTGAGCAGAACCAAGATGGGAGGACTTACGCTTTTGTGTGTGGGGTGGAAGTAGAGAATGTTGTTCTGATAAACAACACTCCTGCAGACGACAGGCAACTTTATAAGAGAAAGTGAAATAAGTTTCTGCGTTTGTCACCTTAAAGGGTTACTTAAATTCAAAGTGATGCTCTTTGGAATGAATAATGCACCAGCCACATTACAAAGACTCATGAACAGAGTTGTGACCAGAATAACAAATTGTGCGGTTTATATGTTAGATGCAGTGATCTTTAGCAAGTCATGGAAAGATCACATGTTACAGTTGGCAGAGCTCCTTGCACGATTGCAAGAAGGAAAACTGATAATAAATGAGAAGAAAACAGAATTTGCGAAGGCAGAGGTGAAGTTATTGGAACATTACATTGGACATAGATGTTGACCCCATGGAACACAAAGACGAAGCGCTTTGAGGAATTTCCACAACCATCCTCGATGAAAGAGGATTTTTGATTTTTGGGACTGAGTGGATTCCATTGGAAGCTTGTTCAAAACTTTAGCAGTGTTGTGGAACTGCTGATGGGTTTACTGAAAAAGACGTAAAATGTTGGTGTATAGAACAGTTCCAGCAGGCATTTGAGAATTTAAAAGCAGCATTAACTACCGCACCAGTTTTAGCTACACCAAATATTTTGAAACACTTCAAAGTTGCGATTGTTGCAAGTGATAAAGGGTTTGGAGAGGTATCGATGCAGGAACATGATAAGGAATGGAATGGCCAACTGGCTATCTGTCAAAAGAAACCGAACATCCACCAGAAAGAAAATGCTCCACAATTGAAAGAAGATTATTGAGTTTGGTGCTGGCCTGACAATACATGATTGTTTATGTGACAAACGGGTTGTCGGAGATGGATGTATAAAACTACAATCCTTTTGCATTTTTTGAAATATTTAAAGACTAAAATATGTAAATATTTCATTGGAGTCTGACGTTATCGACTTTTAACTGCCAAAATATCCATGTTGTGGGCCATACGATTGTGATAGCAGATATGTTATCACAGATTTAAATGAAAAAGTGCAGATTACATTTGAATATTGCAATGTTACATATGTGTGCAGAATTAATATGAAAGATATAAGTTAGATTAATTACTTCTGAATTTCGTAGTTTTGGGATTCAGAATTACTAGAAAAGAAATGAAGCCATCTTTTCATACTGAACTTTCATTTCTTTTTCCTGAAAAGGACGAGGGTGGGGTGAAGGTGTTATGCAGCTGAAAGTAGGTCTGGTCACTTTCAGATAGAACTGATTTTGCTGAATATAATGTACAGCCAGAACTGCCAGCTAATGGTCAGGCTTTTCCAAATGTAACAATTGTCTGGTAAATGGATACCTGAGTTTTGGTTGCTGTTTTGATAAGAATTAGTTTAAATAATGCCCAGGATACCAGAAGACAATGGTATTTGAATATCATTGTTCCGACACGTGGAAATAATCAAATTATGAGAATTTAATGTGTCGTGAGGAGTATATGCACCTGGCACTTTGAAATCTAAATGCAGAGTAACTACCATTGAACAGCAGAGCAACTGCTGTAGAGCCGGAGAGGTAATTGACCACAGATACCTCAGATACCTTTTCATGTAAAAACTAGTTGCACTTAAAAACAAAGGAATATGACCCATGGATATCAGCAGCTGGAAGAGTGAAGACAGCGGAAGAGGCAGAGACACTGTGGTCTTGAGATTAATTGAATGTAATGTTTCAGACGTGGGTCATAGGAACAGCGTTTTTTTCGAGGTGGAGTCAGATAGACAACAGTTAAGACAAGGGGATCCTGTATTTGTGAATAGTTGTTGTTAATGATGAATATTAAAGTTAAGAAATTGAATTCTTATTTTCTTTAAATAGTGGCATGTCAGAGTTTTATCAATCATATATTAACAAATTACGCAGCAAAGTGAGCTTTTCTGGGTGTTTGCTTTAATTAACAGAGGGGTTCGACCTCCACATCGTAAATATCCATCCACACTAACTCATTTCCTTGCAATTCGTCCATTTCCTTAGAGCCCTTTCCTATCCATATATTTGTCCGAATGCCTTTTAAATTTGGTTAATGTACCCGCCTCAAAAGCATCCACTAGCAGCTCTTTACATCTGCGTGCCAGCCTCTGTGTGAAAACGTTGCCCCTCAGGTTCCCTTTTCTCCTTCCATCTGACAGTAAACAGATGCCTCTCCTACATGATTCTCCAAACCTTGGAAAGAGATTGAGAGCATTCACCATATCCATGCCCCTCGTGATCTTATATCCCTCTATAATTTCCCCATTCAGTCTCCTCTGCTCTAAAGAAGAAGTCTGAGAATATCCAAACTCTCCCTTTAACTCATGCCATTGGGTTGTGGCAACATTTTGTAAATTTCTTGTGCATTGTTTCTAGTTTAATAACATCCTTCCTATAACAATGTGACAAAAACTGAACACAATACTTCAAGTGTTGCCTCGCCAATGTCTTGTATATCTGCAACATAACTTCCCAACTTCTATAATTAATGCCCTGACTGATGAAGGCCAGTGTGCCAAAAGCCTTCTGTCGACCTGTGACTCCACTTTCAGAAAACCGTGAACCTGAACTTCAAAGTCTCTCTGTCCACTACCCCCCGTTAAGGCCCTCCCATTCACCATGAAACACCTACCTTGATTTGACTTTCCAAAATGCAAGACCTCACACCTATCTATGTTAAACTCCATTTGCCAGTTCTCGGTCCACTTCAGGGTCTTGCTGTATTTTTTGATAACCTTCCTCACTGTCCGCGATTCTGAATATTTCAATGTCATCTGAAAATTTAATCATCATGCTTGTTACAATCTCATTCCCGTCATTGGTAAGAGATAACAAACAGTAATGGACCCAGCACTAATCCCTGAGATTCTCCACTGGTTCACTAATATCCTTCGGGTAAGGAAAATTCCATCCTTACCTGGTCTGGCCTCCATGTGACTCTAGACCCACAACAATGTGCTTGGCCCTTATCTGCCTTGTGGGCAATTATGATGGCTAATACATGCTGCCTATCCAGCAATGCACTCATCCAGAAAAAAATGAATAAAAAATCGTTACAAGGTTTCAATCCTACAAGCATTCTTCCACTATTAACCTCTCCTTCCTAACGTCAAGCCAATTGTGGATCCAATTTGCCTGCTCCCCCTGCATTCTATGCGATTGAACCTTCCAGAGCAGACTATTATGTGGAACCTAATCAAAGGCCTTACTGAAATCTATACCGAATACGTCTACTGCTCTCTGTGTCAACTGATTCAAGAATCTAAGTAAAGCCATATTCCTACAATTATGAATACATGCCGAGAGATGTTTGAGAAAATCTCTACAGATTTGATCTCCTTTGTAAGCAATAATCTCGTTACCACAGACGCATATGTTTGCATCATGAAATGAGAGTGAAGAAACTGAATGGTTAATCTGTAGAGCTATGAGAGAATAGAGATGCTTGCACTGAAACTTGAGAATTGGTTGTGATCTCTTCTTTCCAGAAGAGACAGTGATACGTTGAGAAATACCATACTTTACCCATGTTTGATTGGTTTGATTTATTGTCACGTGTACGTCAGTACAAGGTAGCACTTTATTTATGAGCAGTGGAGGCTGATCATTGTAAGCAAGGCCAGACAGATCATAGGGTGGAAATAGACTTGGACAGAGTAAGGCATTACAGGTTACACTGAACAGGACGTGCACTAGACAAGATCAACATGAACAAGATCAGCATTATTTGCACTCAGAGAGTCCATTAATCAGTCCAACATGGCTTTCCTAATTGTTTCTAAGCCTTAATTAACACCTCACCACATTAATAAGCAGTTATTGTGTGACCTTGCACCGAACGCCATGTTGTTCACAATCCCCAACAGCAGCCACAATACCTTCCTTCTGAAACAGATAGCCATGACCAACAGCTTCCGCCCTACATAGAGAACACCAGGCTGTCTTGTCGGAGATGGAAGGTGCCTCTTTGAGACTTCACACAAAGCATTTCGCTTCTGTCCTCACTGCGAAAAAAACACGTTAAAGTCCCACATATATATAATCAGGAACATAGCCAACAGGAACAACATGGAGCAGTCTGTGCAGGCTCTGTTCCATTTGTTCATCATGTTAGAGCTTTAATCAGGAGACAGTGAGGACGGCAGATGCTGGAAATCCGAGTCAGGAGTGGTGCTGGAAAAGCACAACAGGTCAGGCAGGGTCCGAGGGGCAGGAGAATCATTGTTTCAGGCATAAGCTTTTCATCTGGAATCAGCATTGATTGCCTCATTCTGTCCCTGTGTAAGAGCGTTGAGGGACTGATGATGTCCTCTTGATATCCCTGTGTAAGTGACTCATGGGGCAGAATGGCCTCCTCCGGCTCCTGTGTAAGAGACTCAAGGGGCTGAATGGCCTCCACCTGCTCCTGTGGAAGAGACTCAAGGGGCTAAATGCCTTTCTCCTATTCCTGTGTAAGTGATTCAAGGGGCTGAATGGCCTCCTCCTGTTCCTGTGTAAGTGACTCAAGGGGCTGAATAGCCTCCTCCTGTTCCTGTGTTAGTGACTCAAGGGGCTGAATGGCCTCCTCCTGTTCCTGTGTAAGTGACTCATGGGGCTGAATGGCCTCCTCCTGTTCCTGTGTAAATGACACAAGGGGCTGAATAGCCTTCTCTTATTCCCAAGTAAGTGACTCAAGGGGCTGAATGGCCTCCTCCTGTCCCTGTGTAAGAGAGTCAAAGGGCTGAATGGCCTCATCCTGTTCCTGTGTAAGTGACTCAAGGGGCCGATTGGCCTCCTCCTGTTCCGGTATAATACACTCAAGGGGCTGAATAGTATCTTCCTGTTCCTGTGTAAGTGACTGAAGGGGCTGAATGGCCTCATTCAGCGAGAGAGGGGAGGGAGAGGAATGCGAGAGGGGTGGGCGAGAGAGGGGAGAGAGGGAATGGATAGCGTAAGAGGGGAGGTCGGGAGGGAAGGGCGTGAGGGAGGGAGAGGGCGAGTGAGGGGAGGGAGGGAGGGTGGAGTGAGAGAGGGGTGAGGGTGAGAAATGGGAGGGCGAGAGAGAGGGGAGGTCGAGAGAGGGGAAGGAAGGAGGGGAGGATGAGAGGGAGGTGAGAAAGGGGACAGCGGGGGTGGGTGAGGGGGCGGGCGTTATTGTATTGGAATGTGGGTCTAATGTAGACCGTGCTGTATTTCCGATAGTCCAGAGTCTTTGCTTCTGTGATTGTATGGCTGTGGAAGGTCAATCACTGAGTACTTTAAAATAGGAATTGATAGGTTTCTGAAGAATATCTTCACAAAGTTTATAAGACAGAACTTGTAATATTTTCTGAAAATATGTCAATGGCAAAATTAAGAGAAAAAAATGTGCAGCTTTCCTACAGTTTGATACCAGAGAATTGAGGACCGGGAAATGTCAGAGCAATGGAGCAAATACTTTAGTTATGCATTCGCAGAGGAAAACAAAACAAAAAATAAAGCTTCCTAGCAATAATAGGGAACTTTAGTCTGGTGAGAAAAAGGGAATAGAATGAAATTATCAACTAAACAGTTTAGAGAAAGTATCGGACTGAAATGAATGGGCATTGACAAAGTCAAGAGAGATTTATGAACTGGGAATCATATTTGAGAAAGTGACTTTTAGCAAAATTATGTAGAAGCTGTCAGTGCAGTACGAGTGGAATTTCAGAAAAAGTTTTGATAAAGCCCCAAGCCTATTGTTCAAATTCGAATCCTGTGGGACAGGGGCTTATACCTGGTAGTTTTCGAAGGGCAGAGCTGGCAGGAAACAGTGATTAGGAATAAAACAATGTTTTTTTTATGGTAGGCTAGGAGGATATAGCAAGGATCGTGGCTTGGGCGCCAGCTATTGCAAATACACATCATATTGTGTATTTCAAATGCAATATTCCCAAGTTTGCTGACAGCACGAAACAATGTCAGCTTGTGAGTGGGTGAGAAGGATGTAAAAAAGCTCCAAGGTGACTGTGACAAGTGAAATGACTGGGCAAATACCTGACAGATGGAGAGCAATAGGAGAGATATGATGTTGTATCCTTTGATGGGAACAATAGAATGGCAGACTATCAGTTGTAAAGGGAGTGGTTGAAAAATGTTGCTGTATAAAGTACCTTAAGCTGCATTTTTGTTTATTTCTGTAGAGTCCTCCGAGTCCATGTAAGGCAGTGAGTTCTGAATCCAGGAATCAATACTGGGAATGGCATTGACACGCTGACCAGTGTATATAGACCCTGCAAGTGGGGAGCTGTAACATTGAAAGGAGTCTGTATCTACTGTACACCAGTCACTGTAAGCAATATAGCAGTGGGATTTGAGTACAGGAGTAAGAGTATCTTACTGCAGCTGTACAGGGCCTTGGTGAGACACCATCTCGAACATTCTGCAGCATTGTGTGCAGTTTTGATCTCTGTTTCTAATAGAGGACAAACCTGATATTGAGAGAGAGCAGTAAAGGATGAGCAGACTGATCTCTGGGATGACAGACTTGTTGTGGGATTTGGGTTCACAGGGACTGGACTTGTATTCCATTAGGTTTGGGAAAATGAGTGGAGATCTCAGTGAAGTATATAACACTCTGATTGGGCGAGACAGATTGGAAGCAGGGATGGTAATTCTCCTGGCTCGGATGTCTAAAGCAAGGGGCCACAGTATCAGGTACAGACAGGCCGCTTTGCATTGAGGTGAGAATAAATGTCTGCACTCTGAGACTGGCGAACCAGGGGTACTCTCTCCCAGAGTAAAAAATGAGGTCTGCAGATGCTGGAGATCACAGCTGCAAATGTGTTGCTGGTCAAAGCACAGCAGGTTAGGCAGCATCTCAGGAATAGAGAATTCGACGTTTCGAGCATAAGCCCTTCATCAGGAATAAATGGAAGGCATGGCGCTGAATATAAATAAGGATTTCTAGAAACTAAAGGGATAGGGACAGAGCAGGAATACGGTGTGAAGATAGAAGATCAGCTATGAGTCCAGGTTGTTCTCCAATAACGCGGTAGCTGTGTTTCTGTGCAACACCGTGTTGTCGAAAATCGTTCAATATTAAAAATGGGTCTATGGTAAAAAAGAGGGTAAGGGGCGAAGCCCCAAAAATATAAGTAAAAACCAAAAATTAAATTTGGTCTAACACACACACTAGGACAGTCTAAATAAATCTTTAAATCACATGTTGTAATGGAACAATGCTGTAAATGTAACACTTTCACACTACAGTCACTCACTGGAGCACTGTACCTTTCACCAGAAAGCACGTGGGGGTTGACTGGCCACGTGATGCCGATGGGGAATTCCAGGTCTCCGCAAGATTCTCTCAACAGTTTGGAATAAAGTTCTTTCTAAATGTAGTCTACCATTTCCAGTTTCAGGCTCAGTTTCAAGCCTTCGTGAGCGCATTGCATTCCTGTTTTAGTTGAACACGTTGTTGGTACATTTTGCAGAGAGAGGATCCTGAGGCAGGGTTTTGCTGTTCAGCTGCTTGCCGCCAAGGAATCGCGTCACAGTGAATGGGAATTCACTTTAGAGAAAAAGATCCACGAATCACATTGCAGCCAAATTGTATTTAATGAACACGCGTTATCAGAGAACTGCCTGTATATTGAATGGAGGAGCAAAACTGATGGGCTGAAGGCCCTACAGAAGTTCTCTTTTTATATTTCACAATGTTTAAACATATTAAGGGATATGAATATTTTATGGGGAAAACGGCACTGAGGAGATGTTCGGCCATTAATGAGCACAGGGAAAGCTCAATATGTTGTATGACCTACTCCTGTCACAATGTTTCTGTGCAGTCTGTGGGAAAGCTCTGCAAATATTGTCACAAGCTCTCAGCTGTTAGGAAGGAGATCTCTGCAGGCTAGACGGGATTGTGTTTCCTATTTCCCTTTTCTAATAACGAGGCTGGGGCCTGGTGTTCGTTATAGGTTCATCCTTTAAGACCTTAGAGCAGTTTGATATAATTAAGTGTCTTGCTTGGCCGATTGAGAGACCATTAAAGAGTTTATCACATGTCTGTGTTTCTGGAGTCACTTTTAGGCCAGACCAGGAAAGCATGAGAGATTCACTTCCTGAAAGTATATTGCTGAAGGAGATCGATGTTTACAATTGATGTTGCACACAATATCACTATTACTGACACCAGAGTTTAGATCTTGATATTTTATTAATTGCTTTTAATTTCCACCAGCTGCCAGAGCATTAGCCTGGTCTGGATTAGTAATCCAGTGACATTTCCACAACAGCACCATCTCCACATGGGGTCCTATCGGAAACCACACTGAGCAGATCATTTCTGTGCTGCTTGACAGCTCCGTCAAAAAGAACTCCCACCAATTTAACTGTCGTGATGGGACTGAAGGACGAGTAAATAGTCAGCTTGCAGTAATTCTCCTCTTAGCGGATTAGACATAGTTGAGGAATTTTCCACAATGCCAGGGAGATGTCAGAGTTGGAGCTGGAATGAAACAGCTTCCCCAGGGACAGGACTTGTTGTGCAGCACAGGTCTTCAGTCCTATTGTAGGAATAGGGTCATGGCCCATTGACTATGTCGTATCTACTGTGTTCAGCTGTTTTTTTCATCTCACGTGCAGTGAATTGAATTGGTTTGTGACTGCCCTCTGTGATTCTGTGGGCATCATGACGAGGGTGAGGTGGATAATCGACTCAACGCTTCTGGCTGAGGATGGTGCAGATACTGCATCTTTTACACTGACGTACAGGGCTGTTCCTTTATTTAGGATGCGGATATTTGTGGAGTCCTCTCTTCCAGTAAGTTATTTAATGGTCCATCGACTGTTATGCATGGATTTGACTGGCCGACAGAGCTTAGACCTGATTTGTTAGGCTTGGGATCATTTCTCCCTCTGCATCAGATGTTAGTCCTGTTGTTTGGAGTGTAACCAGTCAAGTGTGGTCGCATTAATGGGTTGTCATCAGGTTTAGGTGCACGTGATTCCGACCCTGGCATGTTCACCCACACTCGTCACTGAACCATGGATCGGCTTGAGGGTAATGGTGGACGGAGGGATTATCCTGAGGAAATAGTTACAGATTGTCATTGAAAACAATTCTGCTTCTTCTGCTGCTGTGATCTACATCATCAGATGATAATCCAGTTTAAGCCTGAATATTTACAATTCAATTCTACTGACTGTTCCCCATTTCACACTGAGACCCATTCACCCATCAGCCCTGTACTCAGTTACCTACTCTGGTTTATGATGTGGAAATACTTCCATTTTCATATTCTTATTCTGTTGGAAGTCTTCCCTTGGTGCCACGCCTCCAAATTGTTGCATAAACTCAATCCATTTAAGGTACTAATCCGAATCTTCTCCTTTCCAAAGTGCCATGTTCTGTGTTCTAAGTGAACTTGTTTCCTTCTGTTTTTCTCCCTGACCATGATTCAGAGCTCTGTAGTGTCAGTGATGCCAACCTTATGCAATTTCAGAATCAACGAACTTCTGCACCATGCGTTCAGTTCCTAGTGTACAGCGCTCCATGGTGGACAAGGTGTTTGGGCATCTTTGACATACATCATTGGAAATTGTTCAAAAACTGAAATTGCTGAAGAAATTTCTAAAGATGTTGCAGCATTTTCTGGAGTGAATGCAGAGTTAAACTTTCAGGTCCAGTGACCCTTCTGTAAAGCTCCCAATATCTCCAACATTTTTATAGTTTTATTTCCAGTATCCATAGTCATTTGTTTAATTGAAAATTTGTTCTGTGCTTATTCATTTCTCGTGAAACTTAGCAGGTCTGTCAGCATCTGCAGAGACAGAGAAACAGAGTTAGCGCTTCCAGTCCAGTGTGACACTTCTTCAAAACTGAATACAATTGCAAAATGGTCTTTTAATCTCTTGCCAGAAGAGGGGGATGTGTTGCAGGGAAAAGAGGGTGTAACAAAAGATAAACGGGCTTTTAGCAGTGGTGAATGAGAAGCTACTGAAAAACGGATTCAAATTAAGTTGTGAATGGGGGAAAGGTGTTCTCTGTATTGATTGCAAGATAAAGAAGACACAACCACACAAGGTCATAGGGAGCCCAGGAGGGAGAATGTTGACTGTGAGGAATTATATAGGTCTGGCCACAGATACGTTTTCACTATAGTGATCATCACACCTTTCAGACAAAGAAATTCAAATGCTTGACTTCTTCCTGGCACTAGTAAGCGTTTCATGCCGCCTTAGTATTGTAACATGGAGAAAAACAAATGACAGTATGAAGTTTGGGCTGAGTGTTGGTTCCCTGTCATGTTGAAGAAAGTTCCAAATTTGCAGTGCTTATCTTTAAATGCTTGTTCTTGAAGTTAGTATCAGATAGAGTGTAGAAGGTTGCGGGCTGACATTGTAGAAATTTATAAAATCATGAGAGGAATGGATAGGGTGAATAGCCAAGATCTTTTCCACGGGCTGGGGGAGTTCAAGCATAGAGGGAATGGGTTTAAGGTGTAAGAGGGAAGATTTAAAAGGGACGAAGGGACAACGTTTCTACACAGAGTGTGGTGTGGGTATGGAATGGGCTGCCAGTGGAAGAATGGTAGATGTGTATACAGGTGCAACATTTAAAACTCATTTGGACAAACATATGACTGGGAAGAACTTAGAGGCATATGGACCAAATGAAAGCAGATGGGACTAGTATAGTTTGGAAAACTTGCCCAGCATGGACATTTGGAAAAGCTTCACGCAGAGTCAGTGTGAGTTTGTGAACGGGAAATTATATTTTACCCTGTAAAATCATGCAAAGTGTTTCTGGAGATGCCTGAGAATGTAACAAGTGGACTTGATAAAGGGGAACTGGTAGACACCAGGCTTTCCAGAGATTTTCCACAAGGTATCACAAAATAAAAGTTCTTACACAAAACAGAAGCCCTAGGACGTCGGATACTGTAGTAACATGGGATGATGACTGGTTAACACAGAAATCGAAGAGTCAGGATTAATGGATCTTTATTATAAGGGAATCTGCTGGAGGACCACAAATATCATTCCAATGGCATCAGTTATTGACAATCTATACTGATAGCCTGAAGGAGGAAGCTGAGTACAATATGCATCCGAGTTTGAGGATGACACTGAGATTCAAAAGAGTAAAAAATGAGGTCTGCAGATGCTGGAGATCACAGCTGCAAATGTGTTGCTGGTCAAAGCACAGCAGGTTAGGCAGCATCTCAGGAATAGAGAATTCGACGTTTCGAGCATAAGCCCTTCATCAGGAATAAGAGAGAGAGAGCCAAGCAGGCTGAGATAAAAGGTAGGGAGGAGGGACTAGGGGGAGGGGCGATGGAGGTGGGATAGGTAGAAGGAGGTCAAGGTGAGGGTGATAGGCCGGAGTGGGGTGGGGGCGGAGAGGTCAGGAAGAGGATTGCAGGTTAGGAGGCCGCCCTCCTAACCTGCAATCCTCTTCCTGACCTCTCCGCCCCCACCCCACTCCGGCCTATCACCCTCACCTTGACCTCCTTCCACCTATCCCACCTCCATCGCCCCTCCCCCTAGTCCCTCCTCCCTACCTTTTATCTCAGCCTGCTTGGCTCTCTCTCTCTTATTCCTGATGAAGGGCTTATGCTCGAAACGTCGAATTCTCTATTCCTGAGATGCTGCCTAACCTGCTGTGCTTTGACCAGCAACACATTTGCAACTGAGATTCAAAAGGCAGCTTGTTAATTAATGGAGAGGACTTCCAGAAAAGGAGCAGTACAAAGGGATTGGAGTCTTCCTGTGTATGAAACATAAAGTTAGCATGCTGATGCAGCAAGTAACTAGGTTGTTACATTATGCTGCTTCCTGGGATGGAAGGGTTTAGTTATTGAGAATCTCTAAAATGGTGAGGCGATCATCCATTGGAGTTTAAATGAATGATGAGTGACACTGCTGAAACATACAAGACAAATTCCTGGGCAGACTGTCACACTCGAGGATATAGATACCGAATCAGGAGTATCGATTTCAATCTGAGATGCAAACCGATGCCTTCTCTCAGAAGGTAGTGAATATCTGGAATTCCCTGACCCTGAGAGGTATGGAGGGATACAAGGCATCGGCAAGAAAGTGGAGCTGAGCCCTGGAGTAGATCAGCCATGTTTTTATTAAATGACAGGGCTAGCTTGAGAGGCCGATTGGCCTAATCCTGTTCCTATTTATTCATTTAACACGCTCTGCTATTGGAAAGTAATGGGTTATTTTCCTGGAAATCGTGTTGTAAAATGTTGTATTCAGGGAGAGCAGAGGATTTGTTGTTTAAACCCTGGGTGGAGTATGGGGCTGTATTCCCAGCGTATCTGGGGCTGCAATATGTCCCACATTTGGAGCAGACGTTACAGAGAGGGGAAGCCTGGAAACAGTGATTGGGGGGTGGTGGGGGCACTTTCTGGCCCAGCCTACATTTTCCAACTACATTTCCACAACTGCACCTAACCATGGGAGTGGCCTCGATCTGCTCCTGTGTAGCAGGTCCGAAGGGCTGAATGGAACATCAGAACACAGGGCTGAGGGACACGAGGGGGCCATTCGGCCCTTTGACACTACTCCACCAGTCAGTAAGGTCGTGGCACATCTCATTGTGGTCCCAGTTGCACTTTGCTCTCCATGCAACATTATCCCTGAGTCACCTGTCTGTAGACAATCAGACAAAGCCAGCCTCGGTATAATATAAATATCTGGCCATCCCAAACATCTGGGAAAGAGAATTCCCACTGGAATGAAATATCACTTTATGAATTTCTCCTAATTCATGCTCTGAATGAGGATGGAGGTTGTCACTGTTTCCTTTTCTCGTCCCACTCCTCCACTGCTCACAACAAATTTTAAATGTAACCAGGTTGGTGATTTGGCTGATGATAAAGTTCTCAGACTGGGGGAGGTTCAGTGATAGGAACAAGACAGGGAGATTTCTTTAGTCAGCCAAACGTAACTAATAGAACTAATGGATGCACCACATGGTGGATCTGTGGTTAGCACTGTTACCTCCCATCGCTATGGAGCTGCGTTCAATTCCAACCTCGGACAACTGGATTTTGAACATTCTCCCCATGTCTGCGTGGGTTTCCTCCAAGTGTTCCAGTTTCCTCCCACAGTCGAAAGATATGCAGCTTAGAGTGAATTATCTATGCTAAATTGCCCATAGTGCCCAGGGATGTATACATTAGATAGGTTAGTGATGGGAAATGCAGGGTTACATGGATAGAGTACGGGGGGGGGCAGTCCAGGGGGGATACAATTCCGAGGGTCAATGTGGACATGATAGACGGAATGTCCTGCTTCCACCCTGTAGAGATTCTATAAAAATGACGAGAAGTTTGGATTATACAAACACCCAGTGGGTATCTATCTGATCCACTCTCCTCTAGGTTTTGTATGTTTCAATAACATCACCTCTCATTCCAAGAGTAACCTGTTAAAGCCTTCATAATATAAGACCCTCTTCCCTGGAATACATGAAGTGAAGCAACTCCGAACTGCTTCCAAATTAATTATATCCTTTCTCACGTAAGGAGACAAAAATAATCTCACACTCACTTGAGGTTAATTTTTGTTTTCTCTGTGGTGAGACTATTTGGAACTCTCTTCCCAACAGAGCATTGGAGGCAGAGATATTGAATATTTTTGAGGCACAGACAGAAGGTTCATAAGCAACAACAGAGTCAAGGATTATCGAGGAATGGGCAGCAATTTGCAGTGTAGGGGAAAATGTAGACAGTGGTACAAAATCACACTGCTCCAGAAGATCCAGGAATATAATGCAAACCGAAATGATAATATCGATAAAATGTTAAAGGAGAAATCCAAGATGGCGGTGATCCAGAAGGTCTTCTTTGTTGGGCTCTGCATCACAGCACGGGCAAAGTGGTTCCCGAACCTACTCTATTCCAGCAATTTACATAAAATTCAACACTAAAAGGGTGATAGAATCTTTATTAATCCCATTTTATCAAGTGGAAATGACAGAATTTGGAAAAGGATGAGTAAGTCGTAACACACGGTGCACCCATCAGAAGCATCGAGCATACCTGAGGCGATATCTGCAACCCACTCTGCTCGTTCCGTGGACCCAGTTACTCACCAGGTCTTGGTCACTGAGTTCATCAAGTTACGTAAAATGATTGAAGGCATGATTAAAGAAAAGTTCAGCCGTGGCTAGAAATACTACCACTCTCAGATGCGCTCCAAAAACTTGAGAAGCAACTTGACAGCCTTGGAAACAAAATGGACGATGTCAAGCGCCAAACTGCATGAGAGAGTCTGCGATCAATTCCTCACAAGAGAGGATCCTCATTGTTGAAAAACAGGTCCGTATCTTTAGTGAACATGATGACGACATTGAGAACTGGGGCAGGATGAAGAATGTTCACATCGTCGGTCTGCTGGCCCAGACAGCAGGTGGTCAGCCAGTCAGTATTTTTCAAGAACTGGCTGCAGCGATTCCTTCACTTCGAAACTGAAGAGACACGATGAAGACTGAGACAGTTCATCGGGTTACGGTGCACAGGTCAGGCTCAGACCAGCGTTCTCACCCTGTCTTCATGCGGTTACATAGTTATGGGGATAAACAAAGACTAATGGAAGCTTCCAGAACCCAGGGGAAAGATCCAATGGCTGTAAATCACGGGCTCCAGGATTATGTCATTTCGGGATTTTCAGCGGCGGTGATTCTGAAAAAAAAAATCATTTGATGGTATAGAACATAGAACATTACAGCGCAGTGCCGGTCCTTCGGCCCTCGATGTTGCGCCAACCTGTCATACCCATCAGAACACATCTAACCTACACCATTCCATGTACGTCCATATGCTTGTCCAATGACGATATAAATGCACTTAAAGATAGCGAATCTACTATCTTTGCAGGCAAAACATTCCATACCCTTACTACTCTCTGAGTAAAGAAACTACCTCTGACATCTCTCCTATATCTATCACCTCTCAATTTAAAGCTATGCCCCCTCATGATCACCGTCACCATTCTTGGACAAAGGCTTACCTATCTAAACCTCTGATTATCTTATATGTCTTTATTAAGTCACCTCTCAACTTTCTGCTCTCTAACGAAAACAGCCTCAAGTCCCTCAGCCTTTTCGCGTAAGACCTTTCCTCCATACCAGGCAATATCCTTGTAAACTTCCTCTGCACCCTTTCCAAAGCTTCCACATCCTTGTTATAATGTGGTGACCAGAAATGTACACAATTCTCCAAGTGCAGCCGCACTAGAGATTTGTACAGCTGTAGCAAAACTTCATGGTTCCGGAATTTGACCCCTCTATTAATAAAAGCTAAAACACTGTATGCCTTCTTAACAACCCTGTCAACCTCGGTGGCCACTTTCAATGATCTATGTACCTGGACACTGGGATCTCTCTGCTCATCCACACTACCAAGAATCTTACCATTCGCCCAATACTTTGCATTCCTGTTACTCCGACCAAGGTGAATCACCACACACTTGGCCGCATTAAACTCCATTTGCCACCTCACAGCCCAGCTCTGCAGCTTATCTATGTCTCTCTGTAACCTCCAACATTTTTCCTCACTATCCACAACTTATCCGACCTTAGTGTTGTCTGCAAATTTACTGACCCACCCTTCTACGCCCTCATCCAGGTCGTTTATAAAAATGATGAACAGCAGTGGACCCAACACCGACCCGGGTGGTAAACCACTACTGACTGAACTCCAGGATGAGCATTTCCCATCAACCATGACCCACTGACTTCTTTCAGCAAGCTAATTACGTATCCAAAGTGCTATATCTCCCACAATCCCATTACTCCACATTTTGTACAGTAGCCTACTATGGGGAACCTTATCGAATGCGGTGCTCAAATCCATATATACCACATAATCCGGTTTACTCTAATCTACCTGTGTGGTCACCTTCTCAAAGAACGCAAGAAAGTTCGTGAGGCACGACTTCCCTTCACAAAACCGTGCTGACTATCCCTAATCAATTTATTCTTTTCTAGGTTATTATAAATCCTATTCCTTACAACCTTTCCCAACACTTTACCAACAACTGAAGTAAGGATCACTGATCTATAAGTAACAGGATTATCTCTACTCCCCTTCTTGAAGAGGCCAACCACATTTCCCATTCTCCAGTATTCTGGCAATAGTCCTGTAGACAATGACGAGTTAAAGATCATTGCTAAAGGCTCAGCAATCTCCACCCTGGCTTCCCAGAGGAACCTAGGATAAATCCCACCCGGCCCAGGGGACTTATCCACTTTCACACTCTGCAGTATTTCTAATATCTCCTCATTGTGAACCTCAATCACACCTTGTCTAGTGGCCTGTATCTAAGTATTCTCCTCGACAAGATTGTCATTTTCTTGAGTGAATATTGTTGAAAAAATTTCGTGCTTCCCCTATTTCCTCTGGCTCAACACACCACTTTCCACTCCTATCCTTGATAGGCCCTAATCTTACTCTCGTCATTCTTTTATTCCTTAAATACCTATACAAAGCCTTAGGGTTTACCCTGATCCTTTCCACCAACAACTTCTCATGTCTCCTCCTGGCTCTTCTGTGCTCTCCCTTTAGCTCTTTCCTGGCTACCTTGTAACCCTCAAGCGCCCTAGCTGAGCCTTCACATCTCATCCTAACATAAGCCTTCTTCTTCCTCTTGATCAGAGATTCCATTTGCTTCACAAACTATGGCTCCCACACTCTACATCTTCCTACCTGCCTGACAGGTACATACTTATCTCGGACAAATGGTAGCTTTTCCTTGAATAAGCTTCGCATTTCTAATGTGCCTATCCCCTTCAGTTTCCTTCTCGCTCCTATGCTTCCTAAATCGTGCCTAATCGCATCGTAATTGCCTTTCCCCCAACTGTAACTCTTGCCCATTGCTATACACCTATCCCTTGCTATCACTAAAGAAAGCATAACAGAAATTGTGATCGCTATCACAAAAGTGCTCACCTACTTCCAAAACTAACACCTATCAAAAGAAGAGTAAGGGAACTCGGGAATCAGTATTCCCTCTGGTACCCAATAGCTCTCCGTATTACATTTAATGGATCCATGAACTTGTCTGACTGTGCAGAGAAAGCAAAAAGTTTGTGTACATTTTAAATTCCCCGATCGATTTTGTTCAGTTTTTTGTTTTTTTTTATATATTTAATTTTGAGAGCTTGTCAGTTGTAATAGTTTTGGATTGTGTAATTTTTAAGCTCGATGAGACTTTGTTTATTAATTAGTAATTAGAGTTATTCCTCTCTGGAGTTCAAATGTTGCTACAGTGTGTTGGGGATAATGATGTGCTTAAATGGTGTACCGGGAACATTAAGGGGATCTACTGGGCAGTCAAGAGGAAAAATTTACTTTCCAGTCTTAAAAGTAGAGAGGGTGGATGTTTCCTATTGCAGGAAATGCAGCTTGATGACAAGGAACATTTGACTTTACAACAGGGCGGGTTTGAATGTTTTTTGCGTCTTTTAATACTAGGAGTAGGGGAGAAGCCATACTGGATAAGAAGAATCTTCCATTTAAATTACTAGATTGTATTTGATACTCACGGGAGGATCATAATACCCCACGCCTTGAACTATGGTAAATAATCCAATATTTTAAATGGTATTTGCGACCCACCCCCCACCCCGGGCGCACACTCTAAAAATCCTGTTAGATGCATTTTCCAAATGCAGTTATCTTGCAACATGGCACATTATCGTAGAAGGAGATTTCAACTGTCTTATGGACTCTACGGTGGGCAGAATGTCCAAAGGTCCCTCAAAATCCTCGTTATAATGTTAGTAATTGGAAGATTTGTGTGCAGAACTAGAGTTGGTGGATGTCTGGAGGCACATCTAGCTCACAAGTAGGGCTTTTATTTTCTTCTTTAACCCGCTGAACTACCACACAAGGGTTTATATCTTCCCCATCCCTGCAACAATCTTAGATTAGGTGGCATGCTGCACAATTGGGAATATTACCATTTCTGACCATACTTATTGATTAAGGTTAAGGGCAATATAACAGATTCGAGACACCGGCGAATGTATCCCTTTATTCTGAAGGCTAGTTAGTTCATTGAATATTTCTGTAATTAATTCAGATCTTTCTTAGCCGTTAATTCAGATTCAACCAGTAACCCATCCATTCTATGGGAAATTGCTAAGGCTTATGCCAAGGGAATGATTATTCCTGAGGATGCAGCAGAAGGGGGAGCAGGAACGTTGGTTTGAGGCACAGCTGAGGGCAACCGAGAGGGCATACTGCGATAGACCCTCAGTGGCTAAGCTGCAGAGGATCACAACGCTTCGGTCTACAGTGAATTCCACGCTCACACAGACAGCCAAGAAGGTACTTACTTTTGCAAAACAAAGGCAGTTTGAACATGGTGATAAGCCAGGCAAGTATTTAGCCGGGAAAACGACAGCCCCTCTCAAGCCATTACCTCAATTAGGGAAGGTACTGGGATACTTGTTCAAGAAAGGGAGTAGGGATAGCCCTAGTAACTATAGGCCAGTGAGTCTGACTTCAGTGGTGGGCAAAGTCTTAGAGAGAATGATAAGGGATAAGATTTATGAACATCTGGGTAGGAATAACGTGATCAAGGATAGCCAGCATGGTTTTGTGAAGGGCAGGTCGTGCCTCACAAACCTTATTGAGTTCTTTGAGAAGGTGACTAAGGAAGTGGACGAGGGTAAAGCAGTAGATGTTGTGTATTTGGATTTCAGTAAGGCGTTTGATAAGGTTCCCCATGGTAGGCTAATGCTAAAACTACGGAGGTATGGCATTGAGGATACATTAGAGGTTTGGATAATGAATTGGCTGGCTGGAAGGAGACAGAGGGTAGTAGTTGATGGAGTATGTTCATCTTGGAGTGCAGTTACTAGCGGTGTACCACAAGGATCTGTTTTGGGACCATTGCTTTTTGTTATCTTTATAAATGATCTAGAGGAAGGGCTTGAAAGCTGGGTAAGCAAGTTTGCGGATGACACAAAAGTCGGTGGAGTTGTGGATAGTGAGGAAGGAAGTGGTAGGTTACAGCGGGATATAGATAAGTTGCAGAGCTGGGCAGAAAGGTGGCAAATGGAATTCAATGTAGCTAAGTGTGAAGTCATTCACTTTGGTAGGAGTAACAAGAAGATGGATTACTGGGCTAATGGTAGGCTACTTGGTAGTGTGGATGAGCAGAGGGATCTTGGTGTCCATGTACACAGATCTCTGAAAGTTGCCACCCAGGTAAATAGTGCTGTGAGGAAGGCATATGGTGTACTGGGCTTTATTGGTAGAGGAATTGAGTTCCGGAGTCCTGAGGTCATGTTGCAACTGTATAAGACTCTGGTGCGGCCTCATCTGGAGTATTGTGTGCAGTTTTGGTCGCCATACTATAGGAAGGATGTGGAGGCATTGGAACGAGTGCAGAGGAGGTTTACCAGGATGTTGCCTGGAATGGTAGGAAAATCTTATGAGGAAAGTCTGAGGCACTTGGGGCTGTTCTCATTGGAGAAGAGAAGGTTTAGGGGAGATTTGATAGAGGTGTATAAGATGATTAGGGGTTTAGATAGGGTCGACACTGAGAACCTTTTACCGCTAATGGAGTCAGGTGTTACTAGGGGACACAGCTTTAAATTAAGGGGTGGTAGGTATAGGACAGATGTTAGGGGTAGATTCTTTACACAGCGGGTTGTGAGTTCATGGAATGCCCTGCCAGTAGCAGTGGTGAACTCTCCTTCTTTATGGTCATTTAAGCGGGCATTGGATAGGCATTTGGAAGTTATTGGGCTAGTGTAGATTAGGTAGGATTCGGTCGGCGCAACATCGAGAACCGAAGGGCCTGTACTGCGCTGTATCTTTCTATGTTCTATGTTCTACTTACCTTCAATTAAAAAAAAGTCTCCTGTTCGAGATTTTTCAGACTTGCCATAATGAGGATAGATGGATTAAGATGGAGTCATTTTTCAAGAACCTGGGTCTCCAGGAGTAACCCCTGAATATGTTGTGTGTCTTAATGCACCATTGTCAGTGCAGCAGGTGTGAAGCAGCTGCAGAAAGTAAAGGCATATATTCCTGACAGATTTCCTAGTGAATTTTATAAATAATTTATAAACCTATTATCAAGGCTGATGTTTGACATGTTCCATCACTCATATAGTCACGAACGCCTCCCTCCATCCTTAAAAGAGGCTCATACCTCTCTGATGCTGCAGAAAGGAAGACCCTGGAGGATTGTGCTTCTTACACACCAATCTCACTTTTAAATGTTGATTTCAAAATCCTACCTGAGACACTTGCATGAAGGCTGAAATCTTTGCTGCCTTCCGTTGCTGAAGAGGAACAAACAGGTTAAATAAAGGGCCGCAGATCTTCCGACATGTAAAGAGTTTAATCAATATGATCTAGAGTGTCAACAACAATCTATCCAGGGATTATTGATCCCTTTAGATGAGAGCAAGCATTTGATTGATTTGAGTGGCCGGATCTCTTCTGTACATTAGAACGGTTTGGTCTACATAAAGTTTTTATCAGGTTTGGGACGGTCCTTTACCGCGATCTTCTGACTGCGGTTCTCACTAATTGTGTGCCAATCAGTAATATTAATATTTCTCCAGGCAGCCGACAAGGTTGACACCTTTCACCATTGTTGTTTACGTTGGTGATTGAGCCACTGGCGGAGGCCATCCGACCCATAAGTGGGATAGACGTCTCGTAAGATTACATTGTATGCAGATGAGGGTCTTATGTATTTTTGTCAAATCCGCATTTTCGGTAGTCCATGTGATGCAATGCATTAAATCACTTGTTGCCTTTCCGGGTGATAAGATTAATTTTACAAAGTTGGAGGCCATGCCTATGGGAGGTCTTATGGAAATCCCTGATACTGAGGCCAAATCCTGGTTTCCTTTTAAATGGTCACAGGGGTGGATTCCCTATTTCAGTATATTTATGACATCTGCCTTTGATCAGTTATTTAACGTGAACTATGTCCATTTATTTGACAAAATTAAACAAGACCTTCAAAGATGGGAGGCATTTCCAATATCCTGGCTAGGTCAGATAGCTGTTATTAAAATGAATGTCCTTTCTCATTTCCTACACCCCATGTGAATGCTTTCTTTGAAAATTCCCAAACAGATGACGCATGTTGGTGGCCCGGTGGCACAGTGGTTAGCACTGCTGCCTCACAGCGCCAATGACCCGAGTTCGTTTCCTGGCTCAGGCTACTGACTGTGTGGAGCTTGCACATTTTCCCCGTGCCTGCGTGGGTTTTCTCCCAGTGGTCATGCTAAATTGTTGGGTGAATGGGATAAATGTAGGGGAATGGGTCTGGGTGAATGGTGGGTCGGTATGGACTTGTTGAGCCAAAGGACCTGTTTCCACACTGTAAGTAATTTAATCTAACATGTTTTTTTTAGGAAAAGAATGACTGGTTTAGCTCTTTTATTTGGCACTAGAAGCGATTATTTATCTAGCTAACAAAATTGCAACTGTCCCACAGACTGTGGGGAGTTGATTTTCCCGACTAAAAACAATCAATTAAGTTTTTTCTCATCCTATTTGAGTGCCTGGGCCGCTGAGGTCTCGTATCAATATGGCTAGAGATTGAGCTCTCCTATATGAACCTATTGTCAAGGCTGATGTTTAACATTTTCCGTCACTCATACAGTCATGAACCACTCCCTCCATCCTTAAGAGAGGCTCATACCTCTCTGAAAGGAAGACCCTGGAGGATTGTGCTTTTGAACCCTTATTAGTCTGTTGTTAAGAGATAAAATGACAACCTTTATGGAGTATTGTCATAAATTAATGATGATCAATACTGTTAAAGAATGAAGGACAATGCGTAGATTGAGGGCAATACAGCCAAAACCATGTTTCTTACCCCATAATTGGTATACCGCATTGTCAACCGAGGATGATGGATTCCAGGTGTAAACTGTGGGCAGGCAGGGGGGTAAATTGCTTGGGTGATTTAGAATTAGTAGAATCCCTACAGTATGGAAACAGGTTCTTGGACCCCACAAGTCCACTTCCAACCTTTGAAGTGTATCTCCCCCAGACCCATTTCCCTACCATGCTATATTTACCCTGATTAATTCCCCAACTTACAGATTATGGAACACTATGAGCTCTCTAGCAATGACCAATTAATCTTACCTGCACATGTTTGTGACTGTGGGAGGAAACCTACGCAGACACAGTTGACAATATCCTAACTCCACACAGCCAGTCACACAAGGCTGGAACCAAACCCTGGTGCTGTGAGTCAGCAGTACAAACCACTGAGCCACCACGTGTTACTTGAGGGAGAAACAATGATATCATTTGATCAAATAACTCGTAAGTATTGACTACCTAGTAGAGACTTCTTCTGTTTTTTTTTTCAGATTAGAGATTTGATTAAAAAGTTACTTTTAACAGACACTTATAGATCCGATATAGAGAAGTTGATTTATACTGTTAAGAATACCCTCTCTGTAAGTACCCTTTATCATTAGTTGGAGAGTGTCCCCTCAGACAAGACTGTGCAGCTTCGTGACGTCTGTGCGAGAGAGTTGGGGTGTTTAGATCTCTTCAGAGACATGGGAGGATATTTGTGAAAACGCTCAAAGGATTTTATCTGTAATAGGCCCCATTCCATGCAGTTGAAAATTCTTCATAGGGTCTATCTGACACCAGATTTTCTCTTCAGCATGTCCTAAATGCAGAATGACTACAGACACTCTTACTTATTGCATGTGGCCCTACTGCAGGCTTCATATATATTGAAGCACTATGTTCGGTGTGGTAGAGTGGGTCTTGGGGACCGAATTGGAGATGGACCCGGTTTCTCTTTTCATGGACCTGTCCAGAGTATCCTTCGCAGACGCACATTGGAAAATATATATATATATCCTTACGTCCTGTGCTAGGAAAAATATTCTGTTGTGTTGGATGTCTGAAAACTCCCCGGGGCGGTTGGATCTTTGGAAGCTCATCATGGAGAATATCCCCTTGGACTTTCTCAACAGAATGGTGCACCAAAAACAGAGATTATTATAATTCATAGAGTCATAGAGGCATAGAGATGTAAATCATGGAAACAGACCCCTCGATCAAACCCATCCATGCCAATCACATATGCCAAACCAATCTAGTCCCACCTGCCAGCACCCAGCCCATATCCCTCCAAACCCTTCCTATTCATTTACCAATCCAAATTCCTCTTAAATGTTGCACTTGCATCAGCCTCCCCCACTACGCCTGGCAGCCCATTTCATTCACACACCACCCTCTGTGTGAAATAGTTGTCACACAGGTCTCTTTTGTATCTTTCTCCTCTCACCCTAAACCTATGCCCTCTCGTTCTGGACTCCCCGACCCCAGGGAAAAGACTTTACCTATTTACCCTATCCATGCCACTCATAATTTTGCAAACCTCTATAGTGTCACCACTCTGACAGGGATGCTCCCGGGAAAACAGCCCCAGCCTGTTCAGCCTCTCCCTATAGCTCAAATCCTCCAACCCTGGCAACATCGTTGTAAGTCTTTCCTGAACCCTTTCAAGTTTCTGATAAGAAGGGGACCAGGATTGCATGCAATATTCCAACAGTGGCCTAACCAATGTCCTGTACAGCCGCAATATGATCTTCCAACTCCTGTACTCTGTACTCTGACCAAAAAGGAAAGCATACCGAACGCTTTCTTCACTATCCTATCTACCTGCAACTCCACTTTCAAGGAGCTATGAACCTGCACTCCAGGGTCTCTTGTTCAGCAACACTCCCTAGGACCTTACCATTTAGTGTATAAATCCTGCTGAAATTCCAGAAGTGCAGCTCCTCATATTTACCTTAATTAAACTCCATCTGACATTTCTCAGCCCATTTGACCATTTGGTCAAGTTCCCATTGTAATCTGATGTGACCCTCTTCGCTGCCACTACACCTCGAATTTTGGTGTCATCTTCAAACTTACGAACTGTAGCTCTTATGTTTGCATCTAAATCATTTATGTCAATGACAAAAGTAGTGAATCCTACACTGATCCTTCTGGCACTGCACTGGTCACAGGCCTCCGTTCTGATAAACAACCATCCATCACCACCCTCTGTCTTCTACCTTTGAGCCAGTTCTGTATCCAAATGGCTAGTTCTCCCTGTATTCCATGAGATCTGACCTTGCTAATCAGTCTCCCATGGGGAACCTTATCACAACCCTTACTGAAGTCCAGATAGATCACATCTACCCCTCTGCCCTCATCAGTCCTCTTTGTTACTTCCTCAAAAAACACAATCGAGTTTGTGAGACATGATTTCTCACGCACAAAGACATGTTGACTATCCCTAATAAGTCCTTGCCTTTCCAAATACATGCACATCCTGTCCCTCAGGATTCCCTCCAACAACTTGCACACCACCAACATCAGGCTCACTGGTCTATAGTTCCCTGGCTTGTCCTAACCGCCCTACGTAAACAGTGGCACCACGTTAGCCAATGTCCAGTCTTCCGGCACCTCACCTGTGACTATCCATATTACAAATATCTCAGCAAGAGTTCCAACAATCACTTCCCTAGCTTCGCACAGAGTTCTAGGGTACACCTGATCAGGTCCTGGGGACCCGTTTCAAGACATCGAACACTTTCACCTCTGTAATATGGACAATTTCAAAGGTGTCACCAACTATTTCCCTACATTTTACGACTTCCATATCCTATTCTACAGTAAATACTGATGCAAAATACTCGTTTAATATCTCCCCCATACTTCCTGAGCTAGGAAGAATATTCGGTTGTGTTGGAAGTCTGAACACCCCCGGCTCTGTTGGGGCGTTGTAAGCTCGTCATGGGAAATATCCCTTTGGACTTTCTCACCAGTGTGGTACACCGAAAAGCAGATTTATATAAGATATGACAGCCCTTTTTGGATTACCGCGATACAGGCTTACCTGCAACTTTAAAAAGGGCAATTATATAGCCATGACGATATTGTCTAATGAATCAAATATGAAGGATTATAAACATTTGAATGTGAAATGCTCTCGAAGAATGAGAGCTATCATTGTGTTATGCTGAGCTGATTTATTTATTGTTTATTTTTGTTTTTCTTCTGTCCGTTTATAGACTTTAACTTGTTTTGTATCTACATGCACAAGGGTGTAATTTTGTTCTGTTATTTGAGTTGCTTTATTATTGGTTTAATATAATAATAAAAGTCTCTTCTTCAATTAAACTATTTGTTAAAAAAATTTAAATGCTAACATTGATAGAATAGAGTCCCAAAGAACTCTCACTAGATAGACCACTCATGGTGGTTTACGCTGAAGATCACCACTTGGGTGATGGGGTAAGGTTGAGAGAGCATCCCCTTCATGGTAACCTCTGTCAGTGTGGGGAATTGAACCTGCGCTGGTGTCCTCCCTCTGCATCACAAACCAACCATCCAGCCAATTGAATGGGAGACTGTGTAACTGTTACACGCAGAATCAGTCACAGACAAAGGGCAAGAGAAACATTCATGACAAGGTAAAATGTATATTTGATGTAACGGTCATGATAACGGCTGAGGATCAAAACGTTCTCTGCTAGAAATTGTATTGTATATTGAGACAAGTGTTTGGAAGGTGTCTTTGGCTGAATACAATAAGGTGAGACAAGTGAAATCACAAGAATGACTAATTGTGATTAGATATCGATAACCATGAAATAAGTGCATGTTTTTGATTGGTCTGTGGAAAGCATGCTGGCTGCTGCATGAATTTATAAAGCACATGAAATATATTGTTCGGAGATTCCGTCCCCATGTGAAATACCTTCTGAACACATGCTGAAAGAAAACCGGGGTAAAAACAAACTTCTGAGAATCGTCTGCTCGGTAACAGGAAGCTGGCGGTTGAATGAATGAAACATCCTGTGACATGGAGCGGAGAAAACCATCAAATCACCACCGACCGGAATGAATGTTTGTGCATATTTGAAGCACTGAATGGCCTCATGATGGATTTTAATTGTGTGTGATTTGAAAAACGTACATCTCGACTCCATCGTCTTACGTGTTACACACTGGGGCACAGCCGATTTCCTGAAGCTGGGAATAAGTTGGAACATTATCTGGAACATTCCATAATTGGCTTTCTCCAGCATATTCTATAACTGTGTAGGGGGCACTAGAAATGCAAGAGAGAAAGAGAGGGAAGATGATGCATGCAGTAGCGAGAGTGGTGGAGCATGAGCCTTGTTCGATGGTCGGTGCTATAACAGATATACAGTGAGTGTGAGGGAGCAGAGAGAATACGGTGACCCTTATCCTGACAAAGGGGGAAGGTTATTGATGCATGTCCTGTATTGCTGGGCATTTCTTCATACCGCAGATACTGCACTGAGCTGGGTGGTGCAGGCAGACCACGCTCGGTGGGTCTGGTGGTGTGGCCCCTTCTGGGAAGAGAATGGTCCCCCTCTGTACTAGCCCATCCACCATGACCTTCGTGCTCTCTCAACAAACTGTGGTGTAATTTCCCCTTAGCTGCCATGCTCGGGTAAACTGTGCAGGGCAACTCCAAACTGACAAAGTTCAACCGTGTGACAATTAGCCTTTTAGAGATGACATCATTGCCAGGAATCACTGAATATCCAGGGGCATCCAGGCGACTGTGAGTACCTCCAGTCATGATGGGTGGGAGAACCGGGCTGGCATTGAATGAGAGGGACACTATGGAGTGGGCTGGGTAGTTAATGAGATGAGTTTGGTAAGATGGCACCAGGAAACTAGCTCGGCCTCATGGAGACAACCCCTCTGACACACTCAATGAAAATGTCACTGAGAGAGTTTTTGTTTGATTCAGCCCAGTGAGGCGATGACTCTGCTGTCCTCACTCCCAGTTACAAAGCTGCAGAACAAATGCTCATCCAAAACTCTCCATCGCCTGAACTCACAGCAATATCCCATTCACTCATAATTCTTCATAATACCGACCCGTGTTGCATGATGCTATCGAAATGTCTTCATTTCAGCATTCTGAAACCTGTGAACATATCCTTCCATGACATATTTTCTCAGTCTCACCCGCTCTGTCTCCACTCCAAAACACACTCACTTACAGTAATACTGCACTAAAATGCCAGTATGGCTGGCCATTTGGCCCAGCTGGTCCATGCCAACCAAAGTGTCCATCCACACTCACCCCATTTCCCTGCCCTTGCTCTGTATCCACACTCACCCCATTTTCCTGCCCTTGCTCTGTATCCACACTCACCCCATTTCCCTGCCCTTGCTCTGTATCCACACTCACCCCATTTCCCTGCCCTTGCTCTGTATCCACACTCACCCCATTTCCCTGCCCTTGCTCTGTATCCACACTCAGCCCATTTCGCTGCCCTTGCTCTGTATCCACACTCACCCCATTTCCCTGCCCTTGTTCTGTATCCCCCTAATCCTTTCCTATCTGTGTATTTGTCCAAATGCCTTTTCAATGTTGTTATTGGACCCACCTTTACCACTTCCACTGGCAGCTCCGTCCATACACGTACCACACTCTGGGTAAAAACGTTGACCCTCAGGTTCCTTTTTATATAGTTTTTCCTTTCCAAATATTAATGGATGCCCTCTCATCCTCGATTCCCCAACCTTGGGAAAAAATTTGAAGTATTCACCCCAGGTACGTCGCTCATGATTTTATAAGAGTTACACTTCTATAAGAACCCTCTCAGTTTCCTACGCTGTAAGGAAATAAGTTCTGACCTGTCCAACCTCTGCCTATAACTGAGAGCCTTTAGCTCAGGAAACATCTTTGTAAATTTCTTCTACACTCTTTCTCGGGCAATAATATCCTTTCCAGAGCAAGGTGAACAAAACTGAACACAATACTCCAACTGCAGCCTTACCAACATCCTGTACAACAGGAACATAACATCCCAACGTATATACTCAATGCCCTGATGAAGGCCAGTGTACCCCAACAGCCTTCTTCACTGTCCTGTGTATCGGGGACTCAAATTTCAGACAACCGTGCACCTGATCTCCAACGTACTTTTGTTCCACTACATTCCTTAAGACCCTCTCATTCATCATTAAACTCCAACCTGGATTTGACTTTCCATAATGCAAGACGTCACATTTATCTTTACTAAACGCCATTTGCTCATTCTCAGCTCACTTCCCCAGCTTACCAGGGTACTGCTGCAATTTCTGGCAATGTTCCTCACTGTAAATGATGCCTCCTAATTTAGTGTCATCTGCAAACTTACTAACCTTGCGCTGTGCACTCTGGTACAAACCATTGATATAGAGAACAAACAGCAATGGGCCCATGACCGACCACTGAGGCACTCCACTAGTCACAGGCCTCCAGTCCGACAAGCATACCTCCACCATAGCCATTTGCTTCATAACGTCAAGCCAATTGTGTCGCCAATTTGCCAGTTTACATTGGAGTCCATGCGATCTAACCTTTCAGAGCGGCCTACCATGTGGAACCTTATCAAAGGTCTTACTGAAATCCATATAGACTATGTCCACCACCCTGCCCTTGTCAACCTTTCTGGTCACTTCCTCAAAACCTCTAACAAAATGTGTAAGGCATGATCTGCCACGCACAAAGCTATGCTGACGGCTCCAAGTCAAATTCTGTCTTTCCAAATGCATGGATATCTTATCTCTCAGAACCTTCTCAAGTGGTTTACCGAAAACAGATGTGAAGCATACTGGTCTATATTTCCCAGGCATTTATTTGCAGCCCTTCTTGAATAAGGGCATGTTTGTTACGGCCCAGCCTTCCGGGTCCTTGGCCCCTGAACTGTCTTCTCTCACCTCTTGCAGTGCTCTTGGATTTGTCTGGTCAGGACCAAGAGATTTATCTGAATTTAAGCATTCTAATATGTCCATTAGTACCATTAATGATATGGACTGCTCCAATATATGTCAATTAACGTCCCAAAGGTCACAGGTCCTCATGTGTTTCTTCATGTTAAACACGGAGGGGGAATTGAGGGACTCAACCATCTCTTGTGGTTTTACACATGCATGCCCATTTTGGATTGTACGGCGTCCTATTCTCTCTCTGGTTGTTCTTTTTCTTTTCTATACTGAATTTAGATTCACACCATTCTGCTCATCCACGGCTATCTCATACCCCCTTTTCACCTTGCTGCTTTCTTTCTTCAGTAAACTCCTGTATCCCCTGTGTACCTCCAGAGATTCTCTTGGTCCCAGCTGCCTGTACCTGAGCGACGCCTCATTTTTTGCTGGTCAGAGCCTCAACATCGCTTGTCATCCAGGGTTCTCTCTTCCAGCCTCACTTTCCTTTCACCCTCACAGGAACTTGTAGACCTTGAACTCGAACTATCTCACTTTTGAAGCCCGCTCCGTTGTCCGGGATTCTTTTACCTGGAAACAAACTACTCCAATCATCCCTTGCAATCCCATCTCTAATTTCAACAAAATACGCCTTTCCCCAACTTAGAACTTGAATCCGTGGACCAGTGTTGTCCCTACCATAACGATTTTAAATTTAATAAAGCTCTAGTCACTTTTCGCAAAATTCTCCCCCACTTTACCTCCGTCACCGATCCTACCCTATTTCCTAACAGTAGGTCGAGTTTGTCCCTTCCCCAGTAGGACCCTCTACATGCTGCTTGTGGAAACTATTCTGAACACACTTAACAAATTACGTTCTATCTATGTTCTTAATCATCTGGAAGTCCCAGTCTCTGTTAGGAAAGTTAAAATCACCTATTATAACAATCCTGTTGCTCCTTCAATTCTTGCCAGCCTCCCTGCATATTTGTTCCTCTAATTCCCATTGATTATCTAGAGGCTTATAATGCAACCACTATAACATCACCATCCCCCTCTTACTTCTTTGCCTAGTTCACAAAACCTCATTGGATATTATCTCAGTTATTTCATCTTTAGATATTAGAGTGATATGCGTCTTTATCAGAACTATTGGTTTTAATTTGTTTCCATTTACATCTCTTCCTCGCAGTGATTTTGACATTCGCAGCACCCCTTATCAAGTGGAGTACAGTGGAGATATGGAACTGTAAATGGATGGGAGCTGCACATCCTGTCAGTTCCAAAATTGGTTGCAAGTTTCCCCACACTGGGCAGTGATCTAACACAGTGTTACCGAACAATGCAATAGCCTGGGCTTATATATGAATGAACCAGTGTGCAGTGCACAGCTCCCCACGCTGGATATTTAGTCCAGGATTATGGATCAGGCATTGGTGTGGGCTGCACAGAGTTTCACTCTGGGTATTGCTGGGTTGCATTCAGCAGTACACCAGCCGGACCTACACAGTGCTCCATCCTGAATATGTAATGGATGGGGTGGTTTTGTGAGTTGGATTGCGAATGTGAGAGAAGTAAACATCTGGCAATACCTTTATTTTGTGTTTTCATTCTTGTGATTGGACCTTTCAAATCCTGACTCATCCTGTTAGATCCATCCTTCTGGATGAGACATGGTGAGTGTTGTTGCAGCATCTGGGTCTGCAACATGACCTACAAATGGAGCAGATGCTGCAGAGAGGGGAGTCTCGGTAAAATGGAATGAGGGAATCATAATCATATAAGACGTGGTCTTTGTGAATGGTGGGGCAGGATTGAATGGACCACGAATGCAATTTATTCATATACTTCTATTTGTTCCAAGAAAACTCCCCTTCTCTCCCAGTGTCCCATACTGGTGGGGACTGAGTCACTTCCTCCTGTTCCTGCGTAACAGGATCCTCGGGCCTCACTAGTCTCCAGAGTTCCCTGTGTCCCAGTTTCGAGCTCTGAGTGACTCCCTCCTGTCCCTGTGCCCCAGTCTCAAGCAGCTGAATGACTGCCTCCTGTTCCTATGTCCCAATCTTGGGCAGCTGAGTGACTGCCTCCTGATCCAAGGTTTGCGATAGTAGATGTCCTCCGCTTGCTGCTGACTAACGGGCTGCAATAGTTCTGTCCTCACCTGCTGCTCCTGTGGAATGGAGTTGAGGGACTGAATGGCCTCTTCACATTCCTTACAGCTTCTCTTGACTAAAAGCCTTTCTCCTGTTTCTGTAAAACACCATCAAAATCTGAATGATATATTTTTGTGTTTTACTCACAGTAATTGAGCAAACAAGCTGACTGACAGAATTCAGAAGCTGAATAGCCTCCTCCTGTCCCTGTGTCATACACTCAAGAGGCAATAGAGTCTCAGAGATGTACAGCACTGAAAAATACCTTTCCGTCTGATCGTCCATACCGACCAACTATCCTAAATAAATCTCGTCCCCCTTACCAAGACTTGGCCCATCTCCCTCTAAACACTTCCCATGCATGTATCCATCCAAATGCCTTCTAAATGGTGTAACTGTACCTGTCTCCACCACCTCTTTTGGCTGATCCATCCATACATACAGCAGTCTCTGTGTGAAAATGTTGTCCCTCATTTCTCTTTTTAAATCTTTCCCCTTTCACCTTAAACCTTTGGACTCGCCTATCCTGGGTAAAAGACGTTGACGTTGTCTATGCCCCTCATGATTTTATAATCCTCTTTAAGGTCCCCTCTCAGCCTCAAAACTTGAAAGTAGTCCCAGCCTATTCAAACTCTCCCTGTAACTCTAACCCTCCAACCTCTGCAATATTCTTTTAAATCTCTTCTGCACCCTTTCAAGTTTGACAACATCTTTCCGACATCAGGGAGACCAGAATTAAAGGCAATATTACAAAAATGGCCAAACCAATGTCCTGGACAGATGTAACATGTCTTGCAAAGGCTTAGACTCAAAGCACGCACCAGCAAAGGGAAGATCACCAAGTGCCTTCTTCACTTTACTATCTACCTGTGACGGCACTTTCAAGGAACGGAGAACCTGCAACACGCGGTGACACAGTAGCTCAGTGACTAGCATTGCTACCTCAGAGCACAGCGATCTGGGTTTAACTCCATCCTTGAATGACTGCCTGTATGGAGTTTGCACATTCTCCCCGTGTCTGCATGAGTTTCCTCCAGATGTTATGTTTTCCTCTGCAAGTATAAAGATATACAGATAATGGTAGATTGGCCATGCTAAAGTACCCAGGAATGTTTAGGCGAGGCGGATTAGCCATGGGAAATGCAAGATCAGAGGTTTAGGGTTGGTGTTTGTCCAGTGGGATACTGTTTATAGGTTTGGTGTGGCCTCGATGGGTCGGATAGGCTGTTTCCTCACTGTAGGGATTCGATAATTTCGATGGAGTTCTCCCTGATTGGTAGATTTCGACAGGACCCTACCTATATGTCTTGCCCTGATCTGTCTTGCCAAAATGCAACACCTCACATTTAACTAAAATAAACTCCATCTGCCATTCCTCGGTTCACCTCAACAAGGTCCCATTATAATCTGACAGATCATTCTTCACTGACGACTACACCAACAAATTTGATATTATCTACAAACTTACTGATCACACATCATATACTCAAATGCAACTGATTTGTATTAGTGACAAAAGGAGTGGACCTAGTATTGATCTTTGCGGCATACCACTGGTCACAGGTCTCCAAGTTTAATGAACAAATGTCCACTGTCACGCCCTGTCTCCGATATTCAAGAAAATGTTGGATATAAATGGCGAACTGTCCCTGGATCCCAGGCAGTCTGACCTTGCTAACCAGTCTACCATGTTGAATATTTTGGTTTTCTTACTGAATTCCATAAAGACAGCATCCACTGTCCTGCCTTCATCAATCATCTTCATCACTTGCTCAAATAATTTCACCGTGTCAGTGAGACGTGATCTCCAATGTACAAAGCCCTCTTCAGTCCTTGCCCTTCCAAATGCACATCAATCCTTTTCCTCGAAATCGCCTCTAACAATTTAGTCACCATTCACGTCAGGCTCACCGATCTATAGTTACCTGTTTTTTTCCTTACTTTCTTAAATAATGACACAACGTTAGCTGCCCTCCAGTCTTTTGACACCTCACCTATGGAAATCAATGTTACAAATATATCAGCAAAATGCTGAGCAATCTCTTTCCTAGCTTCCCAACTGCTCAGGTTCCAGGGATTTGTTCACCTTTATGTGTTTTAAAATGTCCAACACCTCCTTGTAATATAGACACTTTTCAAGGTATCACTATATATTTCTTCATTCTCTCGCTCTTGTAACCTCCTGCACATTAAATACTGAGGAGAAATACTTGTTTCGTATCCCTCCAACCTATGTATATGTGGTTCCATATATAGGTAGCCTTATTGATCTTTAAGGGGCCATATTTTCTCCCGAGTTAATCTTTTCCCATAAACGGATGTGTAGAATTTCTTCAATGCCTCATTAACCCTATTTCTGAAACCAAGCCTTGTCCTCATTTTCCTGGCCCGATTCCCTCATTGACTATACACTTGCTGCACTTATACACCTCTCGGGATTCACTTGATCTCAGCTCTGTTTACCCGACATATGCCTCCTTCCTTCCCTTGCCAAGAGCATCATTATATCTAGCCATCCAACACTCCCTGCACCCACCAGCCTTGCCCATCTCACCAATGGGAACACGTTGGCTCTGGACTCTCTGAAACCCAGTTTAATGGCCTTGCATTTTCCAACCATCCCTTTACCTGTGAATAGGTTATTGCAATCAGCCTTTCACAGGTCTCCATAACACTTTCAAAATTGGCCTTGTTCAAAGTTAGAACTTTAATATTTACCGTAGGTCTTTCCGATTCCAAAACTAATTTAAAACTAATATTTATGCGTAACAGACTTGAAAGTTAAATAAATACTTCCAGACCCTCTGGACCAGGCTCAAGAGTCTGAATGGCCTCCTCATGTCCCAGTGTAACAGACCCAAGACATTAAATGACACAGCAAGCCATGGATTACGAGCAGCCATTAAACTGTATCTGATGGAAGTCCATCCCTTCTCACAGAAACACAAACAACACAATGTACTCCAGGTGCCCTCTCAGTAACACTTCATACAGCTGCAGCAACACAGCTCTTTGTTTTGAATGATTCTGTTGGAAAAATGTGCCAATATTCTAGATTTCCACCTTTTCAAGTAGCAACAGGCTAATATGGGCTGAATGGCCTTCTCTTATCCCTCTGTAAGAGGCCCATTGGGACAGAATTGCTTCGGCCTGTTGCTGAGCAGCAGTCTCATTGCTCTGTCTCAAGGTTATGAAAGGATTTGATAACAGGGCACTTAAAACCAGGAGTAGCCTCACAACTGGTCAATAAGTACTGTACTTTGTGTTCAGGGATCTAAAAACTTACCCACCCGAGGTTTTTTTATGCAGCCAATCTGTTATTTTATAATTGCCTCCTTTCATAAACAGAGCGGAACATATATAGACCCCTGTAGTGTCTTGTTAATACTCTCATATACAAGTTTAAAAAAGATTTAAAAGGTTTAAAGAGTTATGGTCCATCCCTCAGCAACCCTCATCCATTCCATCCAAACCCAGTAAATATTCCCTTTCATAGTGATATGAAAAGTGATGTGTGGAACTGGTTAACTGAGCCTGTTTGTTTAGTCATGATTTGGAGATGCTGGTGTTGGACTGAGGTGTACAAAGTTAAAAATCACACAGCACCAGGTTATAGTCCAATAGGTTTAATTGGAAGCACATTAGCTTTCGGAGCGCCGCTCCTTCATCAGGTGATAGTGGAAGCCACACTTCTAAGGCACAGAATTTATAGCAAAAATTTACAGGGTGATGTAACTGAAATTATACATTGAAAGATACCTTGATTGTCTTTTGAGTCTTTCATCTGTTCGAATACCATGATAGTTTCATTTCTTTCATGTGTAAATAACAAAACCTTTTTCTTTTAAAGTTGCATTCTCAGGTTAGCTGTAACATTGAGTGATACCTAGACAATATGTTGAAGGTGTTAGCCCCCTGTGTTCTATGTCTATACCATGATGTTTAGATTGATTCTAATCTGAAAAGTGAGATTACAGAGTTTTACATGAATTCATGCAGTTTTTGAGCTCAGAGGTTTACATGAATTCATGCAGTTTTTGAGCAAAGTACAATGTAGCTCTGCAAGTACAAATTCACCCCATAAAATATATGTGTGCATGTGGGTCTTTGTCTGTTTGTTTGTGTGTGTGTGTGTTTGTCTTGGTTGAGAGGGAGTGTATATGTGTGTGAGTGATGTAGACTTTCTTAAGTCTGTGAGGGGTGCATGTGTGTGTTTGCGTGGCTGGGGTGGGGGGGTTGAGTATCAGTGAGAGAGAGTGTATATGTGTGTGCATGAGTGCAGAGTGGTCTAAATCTCTGATCGGATGCCTGTCTGAGTGTGGGTGTCTGTAAGCGTATGTGTGAGTGTCTGTGTACATGTGTGTCCGTATGCATGTGTGTGTATAGGAGTGTGTGTGTGTGTGTGTGTGTGTGTGTGTGTGTGTGTGTATACAGTGCAATGGGGGTCACCTGTAATGTGACGTGAACCCACTGTCCCGACTGAGGCTCTCCCTATGAGTACTGAAAATAGCTATCAGCCTCTGCTCGGCCACTGTTCGCTGCTGCCTGTCCTGAAGGCCGCCTTGAAGGATGGTCACCAGAAGGTCGGAGGTTGAATGTCCTGGACCACTGAAGTATTTCCCAACTGGAAGGGAACACTCCTGTCTGTTGATTGTTGTGCAGTGCCCATTCATCCGTTGTTGTAGCCTTTGCTCAGTTTCCCAGTGTTTGTTCTGTGGCTGTGATTACTACCAATCTCCATGGATTCTAATTATCCCAGTGGAGGGTTTCCATCTTTAATGATAAATGGGCGCCGTTCAATGTGTTATTCCATAACATGAGCGGGAGCATCACTGACAGCACTGAAAGGGATCGGCAGATTTAGAGAGAGGGGGCGGAGAGATCCGAATCTGAGAAAATTAGATTGGAATGTTCCAAAAATGTATCCGAATCTAGGAGCATTAGACTGGCACGTTCCAAAAATAGATAGGAGTTTATCCGATTATGTTTCGTATCTTTCTGCATTTTATTGGTGGTCATTATCATCACGGATCTATTACGCTCTTCTCATTATTCAATATTTTTATGATCCTTTCCTGGCTATCGTTGGTGTTCCTGGTAAGTGTCACTGTCCAGATTTTTTTTTCTATAAACCGGTTATGACTGTATTACTGTTCCTTCATATAGTCTACCCTTCTTGTCACTATTATTGTTCCTGTTGAAATTCTCAATCCAGATATTCACTCTCCAGACCACTACTAACTACATCAAAGAAGGTGTTCAATTACTGTCTCCCTCTCTGCTCTGGCAGTGTTACTCATGGGTCTCTATGTTGCCCTACTCAGTTTCAGTGGAGAACTACATTTTATTGTATCATCGCCTTTGGTATTTAAATATTAACAGCATGGAGGTCACTCTCCACTGTTCTGTTTACAAACTCCACTTCCATCCCATCCCTGGCTAATATCTGCTGCGGAAGCAGACAAGTCACAACTGTGGGAGATCCCTTTGACCATGAGCTGATTCCTGACACCATACCCTGACCATTTCTAACTTGAAAAACTCACCACTCCAGGATATATCTCACTGGTGTATTCCATCTGCTGTTTGAACCTTGAGCTATGAAATACCGTCTTAATGAAGTTAATAATCTGCTGCTGACGCTCCCGGCTTCAAACCTGTTGAAGCAAATCTGATTCAAACTCACACCAAACTCCCATCCATCTGTCATTCATGTACACACCGATGTATATTGCTGTTGTGTCTGGCAATGGCTTTATTTTAACATTCTCAAACACTTTATCTCATCTGTCCATGAAACTTCTCTCGTTCTCTCTCTGTTGATTAACAAAAAGCCTGCCAGTTGTTCGTATTTAAAATAATTTCTTCCATGTGCGTTCCTTCTCAAACACTGAGTTTCACATTCAACCACACCAGTCACGCACACACACACGCACTGTCCCTCAGTTTCTGATGAACACATACACGCAGCAAACCTTCCCATTGTAGGTAGTAATCTGTTGCGAGTATAGTTTGCATATGATAGTAAAGTTTGCAATGCTCTCCATGCTGGGCAGATAGTGCAGTTTACTGAGCAACACACTAGCATGGTCTGCACAGCTCTCCATACGGGGCTGTCATCTTGTCCCAGTTTATGCTAATTGCGATGTTCTGTGAAGTAAATTCAGAATTTGATGTAACAAACTATTTCTGCTGATCTGACAATGCCTTTATTGAATGTTCTCATTCTTGTAATTTTACTCTCGAAGATCTCACTTCTCCAGTTAGTCCCACGGCCCAATAATTTTCCCCATATTTCCACAACCTCCTCCCAGTTAATTAACTGTCTGTTTCTGTCTTTAATGTGAATCTCTCTGTCCCTCTGTATCTTTCCCTGGCCTTGGGTTTTTGCTCCCTAGTGTATCGAGTGCTGACATTGTGTAGATCAGAAACAGTGAAATGGTGTGTGTCAGGCTGTTGTTCACTTCCCGGTATGTCCCACGTGATGGCCCATGGACAGGCGTGTTTCAGAAGTTATGAGACACATCCCTGTAACTTGGTCTGTGCCTGTGTTTGTCCCTCTCAGGTGACCACGCGGTCAGGAACACGAGGAAGCCCCTTGAATAAAGGAACAGTCATTTAAATTATGTAGCAATGCTGTCACTTTTTTTTAAAGAAAAGGTTATTTTCTCCTTTTTTCAGTAAGAGGTCTTAAAGGCCAAAGTGCCTATTGAAAACGGCTCAACGAAAAAACTTTTGAGACTTTTATGGTTTTTTAATAAATAATAGTAACAATGGCCAGCTGGCACAGACCAGGCTTTATAGTTTTTTTCCTTGCAGATGTCACAGTCACCAGGTGCTTGGGTCCCGGAAGGATTGGAAGTTTTAATAAATTATCCCTAGCTGCTATTCTCTCTGAAACCTCACTTGATACTGTTTCCTCCTGGACTGGAGAACTGTATGCAAGAAAGTATGTCTGAATGCTCATTTTTGCCAAAGGGCGTGTTTAGGTGATATTAGTATATTGGAACAGTTCATTTGTAGCAGGGTCTGTGTCCATCATTCAGTTAAGGTTTCCAATAGCTAAGTTATTCTAAATTCCTCTTCATTTTGTATGGATTTTCATTAGAGTGTTTAAATATAGTGTGTTTTGCATAATGGTGAGTGGTTTGATGAGTGGAATCACATCTGGGACATCCAATTCCCATCTATCTTGTTATTAAGGAAAAGTTGGCATTCATGCTACCTTCTTAAAATAGTTTGAGACAGTTTGGTTGGTCTATAGCAAACTGGGGTCTCTTGTCTGGTTCTAAATCGTTAATTGGGTTTAGAATTACAATCCCTACAGCGTACAAACAGGTTATTTGATCCAACACGTCTACACCCGACCCACCAAGGATTAACCTACACAGGCCAATTCCTCTACCCTATTATGACACATTTACCCCGACTAAGGCACCTAACCCACACATCCCTGAAAACTATGAACAACTAAGCATGGCCAATTTACCTGACACGCTCATCTTTGGATTGTGGGGTAAACCAGAGCATCCAGAATAAGCTCATGCATACACTGGAGGCTATTGGGTTCCAATGTCGTGTATGATATTTTTCAGTGTCTTTTGTTCCAGATGTTGAATTCGGTTGGTTTAACAGTGCTTTGTGTATAAAGATTCTTTCAGTCACTAAGAATTTTCTGTGTGTGGAAGAATTAAAGTTTTACAAAAGTTATTTAAGACAAAGCTGTAGGAATTGGCAGACAAGCTGAAGTTGGGGCTGCGTTTGTCTGTGAGAAAATGAGAGATAATTACAGTTACAGCTCAATAATTACATTTGGAGGATCTGACATCAGACTCTTTAGAAATGGCTCGAATTCAATTTCAAATGAGGCACCGTGGACATGAGAAAGAATTGAAACAGTTTGAATTATGATGAAAAGTAGAAATAAAAGAAAAGGACATGGAGAAGAGACGGAGAAAATGAGAAGAAAAGCAGAGAGTTTCAACTTCAAAAGTTAGCAATTAGAGAGGGAAGTGGACATGGAAGGCAGTGATGAAGGTAGGCTGTAGGCTGGATGAGGAGGTGAGTGAGGATGAGCAACCTTATAGTAGCCAAAGGTCTGATGGGGATCTGTTTAGATACATCCAGGCATTATCTAAATTTGATGAGAAGGACGGGGAAGCCTTTTTAATTTCATTTGAGAAAGTGGCTAAACAAATGCAGTGCCCAGTGACCATATGGATTTAGTTGATCCAAACAAAGCTGCTGGTATTTGCATCCTATCGGAGGAGGTATCTGAGGAGTATGAGGAGATGTAGAAAGCCATCTGAAGTGCATGTGAGCTCGTGCCAGAAGGCAACAGACAGCGTTTCAGGAATCTAAAATAGCGTCCCTGGTTAAACGCACATTGGCTTTGAAAGAATCAAAAATAATAATTTTGAAAGGTGGGTAAGGATATTAAAAACTGAGCAAACCAATGACACTCTTAGAGAGATTCTTATTTTGGAGAAGCTCAACAATTCACTTCCTGCAGCCGTGAGAACTCGTGGGGAAGAGCAGAGAGTTACAATGCCAAGGTTAGAAGCTGAAATGGCAGCTGATGCTGACTTAGTTCTGAAACCCAAGTTTGGTTTCTGTGGGGGATTGAGAAGAATGTGCAAGATCTTCTTAAATCATATCCCTGTGAGAGTAAGGTTTATTGGCATAGGCCAGGAGAAGCCAGTAAAGAGGTTACAGCATTGAGAGGCATAGCAGCATGTAATTCTTTAATGCTGAAATATGAGGAGCTATGTCATTCAGAGGGAGTATTGGAGAGATGAGAAGTGCTCCATTATGTAACGTGTGGTTGAAGTGTCCAGTGGAAACATCAACAGGTTTATTCCACAATGGGGAAGGAGGCCTTGAGCTTGACGTTGGCGTTACAACATTTCAGCTTTTAAATTGTGAACAACATACCTGGAACATTTTTTTTTATCACTGATCGTGACCCCTTAAACTTTTTGGAGAGGTTTGGAGAGAATAATACCAGTCTGTTTCGATTGAGCTTATTATTGCTGCCATTCAATGTGAAATTATACAGTTGACAGGGCAAGAAAACCTATGTTTTGACACGTTGTGGAGACTTGGATGAAAAAAGACAAAGACATTCTGTGGCAGGAGTAAAATGACTGAAATCGAATCTAGTTGTGAACATTTGTATGCTCAGAGTCAACGTAATATATATGCATTTCAGTCTGCTAATAGAGGAAGGTTAGAAGGTCTAAAATGAATCCATTTCCGTAGATTGATGGATCATTTTATTGATGGTGGAGTTGTGAGTATACTATCACTGTAAAAAGGTGATTTTCTCTTGGGTTATTTTTTTGAAGAGAAGGTTTAAAGACAGAGGTGCGGAGCTGCTGTCTGAAAACAGTTTAAGTAACTAACTGAGAAAGCCTTTAGGTTTCATTAAAATGGTGGTAACAATGGAAGGGCAGTGGCCAGCTCTCCCAGATCAGGTTTTCTCGTTTTGTTTTTAGCTGCAGCATTAAGAAGCTGCTGGGGATCCCAGAAGGGTTGGAAGTTTCAATACATGATCCCCAGCTGCTTTTCTCTCTGAGATCTCTGTTGATGTTGTTTCCTCCTGGACTGGAAAATTGCTGTAAGCATCTGAATACATTTGAATATATCTTTGTGCCAAGCGGTGTAAACCAAGATGGTACGGTATCTATTATTTGTGTAAGTGTTCCAACATATAAGCCATCCCTCATTTTTCTTTTCTTTGATTGTATTTTAACTAAAGTATTTGAATAGATTATATTTTGCTTCATGTCGAGTAGGTTGACCAGTCACAATATATCTAGAAAGCACGCTTCCCATCTATTCAAAATAAGGAAAGGTTTGAGTCTAAGCGGCCTTCTTAAAATATTTTGCGAGGATCTGGTCTGGTCCACAACACTTGTAGCCAAGGGGTTTCTGACTGACCCCTGTTATTAAAAATTTAGTGGAGTGGCTGGGGATGGTTTGCTGGAAGTTGTGCTGTAAGCTGCCTCAGACATTCAGGGAGACCTGAGGATTTCGTGACTCAACTGTGGATGGAGCATGGGGACTGTATTTACAGCATCTGAGCCTGCAACATAAACAATACATGAAGCAGAGGCTGCAGAGAGGGGAAGCTCTGAAACCACGGAGTGAGTGTGTGTGGGGAAAGGGATCTGCTGTATCCACCCCAAGTATTCCAGGATCAACTTCCCAAGCTACACTTAACCCAGGAGCAGATAGTGAGGGGACCCTGACTAAACAAGGAGCTGGGCACAAAGCGGTGTCATCTCCTTCAACACGTCCTGCCGCATCACACCAGGGGGAGGGTGTTGCTGCCAGTGGCTGTTAGGGTCACAGTTTCATTCAGCTTCTATGATCCATAACTTTCCAGGCAGGACTAGGTGACATATCCGTCATTTCCCAATATCTCTACATCAATGTCACCATTCGGTGATGGAGGATATATATGGTGGATGAGTTAAATACATTGTTTCTCCCATAGCAGGCAGCTGCTGGGTGTATCCAGTGGTATGGTGGGATTCCCGATAGTGTGCATGGCATCTGCAGAGAACCCATGTCAATGAGGAGAGGTAGAGGAACTGAAGGAGCTCTCTCTCTATTAATATTACAGTGTACCCATACACAGTACATCATGTTGGTGAATACCCACTGTCCTGGCAGCAGTCACGGCCTCCTCATTCAGAAGCAGTCAGCCATTCCCATCGTCATTGGGTCTCCACGTAGAAAGAAATGAATGTATCTTGGATAAAGGCCTCCCCTTGATGCACGTTTCAAAACACCATCCCCACCACCAATCAACATCAAAGTTGTCCATGTGTACGGAGAGCAATGGGGTCACTGGGAGTGTCTGGGAGTTGACGATCAGGGATGGAGCAAAACCTCCCATGTCTAAACGGGTCTGAGTGAACCCCCTAGTACACAGTATCATTAAGTCCTGTAATCCCTTTCCATTTCAGTAACATATTGCTTTCCGTTATTCCTATAAATGAAATGACATGTTATGTCATGTTAAATTCCACCTGCCAAACTATTATCCATTGCCTTTACCTCTCTGAATCTATTTGCAGACTCCCCACCCTCTCTTGATCTTTTAATCTCTTGCTTACCATAGTGACATCACCAAACTCAGCATCTGTATATCTGTTCCATCCCCCTGATCATTAATATAGACTGTAAATAGTTGAGAACCAAGTATTGGTTATTCTTTGACCCTACGGGTTACGTTCTGTCAAACTGATTGAGACTGATTTATCCTGCGCGCCTGCTTCCTGTATGATACCCAGTATTCCCCCATTCCTGAGCAACACAGTCGAAGAGTTGAATAAGAACAAGGAGCATCTGTGAGGAATCCAACCCCTCGATGAGGCTGATGTCAACACGGCCTCTGTTCCACTTTCCTGCCATCTCTCCATCCTAAAACTCTAGCCTCTTGTTGTAGATTGAGCCACATGAAAACAAAATCCACTCCATTTCTACACATTCAATTACTTTTAGCATTTTACAGACCTCAATGAGATCTCTTTTCATTCTTATAAACTGGAGAGTATAGGCCTAAACTGCTCAATTTCTCTTCATTAGACAAACACTTCAAATATGGAATCAATCTAATGAAGCTTTTCTGAATTGCCTCCAATGGAAATACCACATTCTGCAGGACACCCAAACTGTACTCCAGTTGCAGCCTCACTAATGCTTTGCTTAGCTACACCAACACTCCCTACCTTTCTACTCTATCCTTTCATAAATAAGCACTGAAATTATGCTGGCATTTCTCATTACTTGCAGTATCTGCAGGCAGGTTTTCTGTGATATGCAAGCAGACACCCAGATCCCTCTGCACCTAAGCACTTTGAACTTTCTCTCCATTTAGATAATAATTTGTCTTTCTATTATACTGGACAACTTGAATAGCCCCATATTTATTCACTTTAATTTTCCTTGCCAAATGTTGGCAAATTAACCAAACCTATCCATATAGTTTTAAATCTCTTGCATCATCATTCCGAAGTAATTTCCCACCAATGCTAGTGTCATCTGAAAATGTGACATTGTATTTTCTATCCCATCAACCGAGTGCAGTAATACCATCGATCGCAAATGGTTGAGGCATGAGTCCTGAAATCAATGGCAGCCCACAAACTGCATTTGCCAAAAGAAAATGACACATTTATTCCATCTGACTCCATTTTGTTGGTTAACCATTCCTCCATCCAAGCTAATTAATTACTCCTAAACTCATGTTGTCTGATCTTACCACTTACTCTTTGGAGAAGCGACATATCCGATGACTTCAGGAAGACCAGATATGTTCCATCTCCAGGATTTCCACGACCCACCTTGTTTGTGACATCTTCAAATAACTCAAGCAAACAATTCAGACACGGTTTAGCCTTCGTAAAACCATGTTGACTCTGATGGATTGTGGTTTAACTTTGCAAATGTCCTGAACAATGGACTCTTACAATTTGCCATAAATTATAATAGTTTATTGTCACACTTTAGTACCTAATGTATACCATTATTATAAGTTCTTCATTTTCGAAAACCTTTACATTTTCTTTGAATTCCTGTTTAATGGGCACAAGACTTGAAGAGATGTGCTCCAATTGCTGTGTAAGAGCCATGTGTCACTGAATGGACTCATCATCAAAATCGATGAGCTGATGTCTTTCTGGTGTTCCCATGTTGCCCGTCTCCAAGGTCAGAATGACCTCCTCCTGTTGATGCTTTAGAGGATTGGGAGATTATGGAATCTTCCCGTTGCTGTGTAACATTTTGAGGGGCTGATGGGTCTTCTCACAACAGGTGGAAATACTGAACGGTCTCCTCATGTATCCCGGAGATGGGAACAAGGGATTGATTGTTCTTCTCTTGTTCACATACTACAACAGACACGTGTCTACATTACCTCTTCATTTCTCATTAAAGAAGTCTCAGATAGTTTTTATCATTATCCAATTCCCTTGCAATAGACTCAGTGGGTCTGAATGGCCTCGTGTTATCCCAGTGTAACAATCTCCTGTCACTGTGTGACCTCTTCCAGTTCCTATGTTACAGACTTGAGGAGGCTGAATGGACTGATCCTGTTGTTGTTTAACACGATGCTGGTGCAGCATGGCCTACTCGGGGTCCAGTGTTATAGGCTCGAGGGGCTGATTGGCCTCCTTCTGTAAATGTATATCAGGCTCAAGGGACTGAATGGTCTCGTCCTGTTTTGGTGTAACAGGGTCGAAGGCCTGAATATCCTCCTGTTGTTCCTGTGTAACAGGCTGGAGAACTGAATGGATTCCTCCACTATCTGTGTAATTGACTACTGGGTCAACCTGATCATCTTTTCGTTATAATCTAGCGCCTTCATTGCAGGAACCAGTTGAGGGAACCATCTCTGAACTGCTTTCAATATAACAACATCCTTTCTTCATTAAAGAGGCTAAACCTGTACACACTACTCCAGATGTGATCTCCCTGTACAGCAGCAGCAACACTTTACCAGCCTGCTGTAATGTTCCCACCCAGGTTAGAGCAGTCTCAGCTCTCTGGGAGAATACAGAGCATTGTTGGAAGATCATTGTCCTTCTCTACTCCATCAGCATAACGGGAGATCTGGAGAAATGAAAGTTTGCGAAGATCATAAATGATGTGGCGAGATGATCACTGCCATTAATCTCCCCAGAGCCCACATCGCTCAGATTCCACAGAATCTGGTAAGGTGGAGCGGAAAAACAGCAAGGAGGAGCAAACATTGATGGGAGTTATATATGTTAATGATATAGAAGATGGTATCAGCAATAACATTAGCAAATTTGCTGATGATACAAAGCTGGGTGGCAGGGTGAAATGTGATGAGGATGTTAGGAGATTACAGGGTGACCTGGACAAGTTAGGTGAGTGGGCAAATGCATGGCAGATGCAATTTAATGTGGATAAATGTATAGTTATCCACTTTGGTGGCAAGAACAGGAAGGCAGATGACTACCTCAATGGAATTAATTTAGGTAAAGGGGCAGTACAGAGATATCTGGGTGTTCTTGTACACCAGTCCATGAAGGCAAGCATGCAGGTACAACAGGTAGTGAAGAAGGCTAATAGCATGCTGGCCTTCATAACAAGAGGAATTGAGTATAGAAGCAAAGAGGTGCTTCTGCAGCTGTACAGGGCCCTGGTGAGACCACACCTGGAGTACTGTGTGCAGTTCTGGTCGCCAAATTTGAGGAAAGACATTCTGGCTATTGAGGGAGTGCAGCGTTGGTTCACGAGGTCATTTCCTGGAATGGCGGGAGTACCTTACACTGAAACACTGAAGCGACTGGGCTTGTATACCCTTGAGTTTAGAAGACTGAGAGGGGATATGATTGAGACGTATAAGATTATGAAAGGATTGGACACTCTGGCAGCAGGAAACATGTTTCCGCTGATGGGTGAGTGCCGAACCAGAGGACACAGCTTAAAAATACGGGGTAGACCATTTAGGACAGAGATGAGGAGAAACGTCTTCACCCAGAGAGTGGTGTCTGTGTGGAATGCTCTGCCCCAGAGGACAGTGGAGGCCCAGTCTCTGGATTCATTTAAGAAAGAGTTGGATAGAGCTCTCAAAGATAGTGGAATCAAGGGTTATGGAGATAAGGCAGGGAGCGGATACTGATTAAGGATGATCAACCATGATCATATTGAATGGCGGTGCAGTTTCGAAGGGCTGAATGGACTACTCCTGCACCTATTGTCTATTGTCTATTATCAAAGTGAAAGCTGTAATACAAATGCTGGACATGTTATAAAACAGGAAATGAGATATGCACATTTGTGGGTACTGCAGTAATGATATATGTTTAAATTACGTCTGAACTGTGTTAACCCAATTGAATGCTAATGCTGGGAAAAATGGATTTCATGACCACGTGTGAGATGGTTTACATGAACATTATGTTGATCACTGAGCTCGAGATCAGGTTATTTAGGAATTGGTGATGAGTGATCAGAAGAGCTAATTGAAAATTTTGCCGGAAAGGACATTTTGGGAACAGTGACCACAATGTATTGGTTTTCTTTTATGCTGTTTGAGTACACGACAGTTTTTGTTGTATTTGAAGTAACCGTTACAAATCTGAGTCGTGCAAGCCATCAAGGTGTGAGGAGAAAATGGGGACTACAGATGCTCGAGATCAGAGGCGAAGAGTGTGGTGATGGAAAAGCACAGTCAGGCAGCATACTAAGAGCAGATAAATCGATGTTTCGGGCATAAGCCCTTCATCAGGAATGAAGCTTATGGGCCAAGGGGGCTGAGAGATAAATGGGAAGGGGGTGTGACAGGGGGGAGGTAGCTGGGATTGCGATAGGCAGATGAAGGTGGGGTTTAAAGTGAAAGGTGATAAAAGGAGACAAAACGCCTCATCTACTGCATCCATTAAACCCACTGTGGCCTTCTCTACATTGGCGAGGCAGGAGGTCAACTTTGGATCATTTCAGAGAACATCTCTGGGACAGCCACATTGAACAATTCCATCGCCTTGTGGCTGAGCACTTTAACTCCCCTTCCCACTCTGCCAAGGACATGAGGGTCCTGGGCCGGCTCCATCGCCAAATCCGAGCCACCAGAAGCCTGGAGGAAGAAAGCCTCCTCTTCTGCCTTGGGACCATCCAACTACAGGGGATCATAGTGGATTTCCCCATTTCCCCTAATCCCACTCCAACCTTCCAAGTCAGCACCGCCCTTTTGAATGTTCTGATGTATCCACCTTCCTTCCTATAAATCTGGTCCACCCTCCTCTCCAACTATCACTTTCAACCCCACCTTCATCTACCTATTAGATGAAAGGAGGCAGCTTAGAAAAATGCCAAGTGTTGCAGTAAGCCAGTGGATTCAGAGAAATGTAGGACCCAGCAAAGGATGACCACGAAACTGAGAAGAAAATCAAAAAGAGAAAAAGCGTGCAAATGAAAGAAAACATAAAAACTGCTAAAAAGCATCTATCAATGTATGAAAAAAATTAAAAATAAGAGCAAATGTGGTGCAGTTGGTGTGTGTTCAGGATAAGTTATTGCAGAGAACAGAGAAATTGCAGAGAAAGGAAACAGTTTCTTTGGTGTCTACCTTCATGGAAGAATGTCCAGAAATTCTTTCAGAAATACCAAGTGACCATGGGACTTGTGTAAGTAAAATCTGAGATCATTCTTATCAGTGTTGGGGTCATCTTTGAAAAGAAAGCTGGATTGAGTATTTATAAATCTGACAGATTAGATGTACTTCATACATGTATTTCAGAGGAAGCAGCAATACACATGTTGATTGCATTGCGGACTGAATATTTTAATTAGAATCTGACCATAGGGGATGTGCCAGAGAACTGGAGAACTGCTAATACGATTCCACTTGACAGTAAGGATGGGAGAGGTAGACCAGGGAACTATAGACGAGCGAGTATTAGATCACTGTTAAGGAAACTACTGGAGAAAAAAGGGAAGGAAAAAATCGAACTCCAATCAGAGTCGCAAGGTTTGATCAGGGATAATCATCATGACTTTATCAGAAGGAAGTCACATCTAATGGGTTTGTTTGAATTAGTTTGAGGAGGTCGATTGTTTAGTTTTGTAGGAAGGCCTTTGACAAATTTCCACCTGGGACACTGAGAAATAAAATAAAATCTCACAATATGAAGCAAAACTTGACAAGTTACAACGAAGACTGTCTTAGTGGCAGGAGACAGAGGGTGGTGGGAGAAGGCTGTTTGTGTGACTGGAGACCAGTGTCCCCTGGTGTACCAAGTAAGTGTATGTTTGACATAACGAATGGTTGAGTGGTTAGCAGTGAGGAGGAAGGCCTTAAGTTACAGGAAGATGGAAATGGAATTGTGAGATGGGCAGATCAATGGCAGATTGAATGTAACCCTGATAAATATGAGGTGATACACTTTGGGAGAAGGAAGCAGGCAGGGGAGGACTCAATGAATGGCAGCACACTGGGAACCTCAGAGTGTGCTTCTCCACACATCCCAGAATGTGGCTGGACAGGTTAATGGCGTAGTTAAGAATTGGTGCTGCAAATGTGTTCCCATTCCCTTTTCCGACACTGATGCTGAGGCCGGAAGTTTTGTCCGGTTTCATCCTTTCAGTCCTCGGAGTAGTTTGATACAAGTGAGTGCCTTGATTGGCCGTTTCAGAGACCATTGAAATGTTTATCACATGTCAGGGTCTTTGGAGTCTGTTTTAGCCCAGCCCAGGAAATCACGGGAGATTCACTTCCTAAAAGTACATTGGAGAAGGAAATTCTGTTTACAATCGATACTGGCTTCAAGGTCACTGTTACTGACCCCAGGTTTTAGATCTCGATATTTTAGTAATTGTTTTTAACTTCCAACCGCTGCCAGAGCATTATCCTGGTCTGGATCAGTAATCCAGTGACATTTCCACAACAGCACCATCTCCACATGGGGACCTGTCGAAAACCACACTGAGCAAGATATTTCTATGCTGCTTGACAGCTCTGTCAAAAAGAACTCTCAACAATTTGACGGTCGTGATGGGAATGAGGGGGTGATAATTGGTCAGATTGTAATTATTCCCCTGTTAGGGAACTGGACACAGCTGAGTAATTTTCCACATTGCCAGGGCGATTTCAGAGTTGGAGCTGGAATGAAACAGCTTCCCCATGGACACGGCTTGTTGTGTAGCACAAGGCTTCAGTCCTATTGCAGGAATGTGGTCAGGACCCATTGCCTTTTTCGTATCTACTGTGTTCACCTGTTTCTTCATGTCACATGCCGCAAATCGAAATATTTGAAGACTGGCGTCTGTGATTTTGTGGGCATCATGATGAGGGTGAGCTGTATCGTCGACTCAACACTTCTGGCAGATGATGGTGCAGATAAAACATCATTCTCTTTTACACTGATGTGCAGGTCTGTTCCATTATTTAGGATGGGGATGTTTGTGGAGCCCTCTCCTCCATTCATTTGTTTAATCATCCATCACCATTTATAACTGAATGTGGCAGGACTGCAGGGCTTCGTTCTGATCTGTTGGTCAAGTCCGGTAGCTTTAATGGGTTTGCATCAGTTTAAGGTTCATGTGATTCTGACTCTGACAAGCTCACCCACATTCGTCACTGAGCCATTGATGGTGTTTATTGTAATGACAGACTGAGGTGTTATCCTGGCAAAAAGTTACAGGTTGTGACTGAATGCAGGTCTGCTTCTCCTGCTGCTGTGGTCTACAGCACTACATGAATACACAGTTTCCAGCTGCAATATCTGCAATTCAATTCTGCTGTCTGTTCCCCAATTCTCACTGAGACCCATTCACCCATCAGTCCTGTACTCAGTGACCTCACCTGGTTTCTGATGTGGAAATACTTCAATTTCAAACTCTCATTCTGCTGAGGATCTCTCTCCCCGGGTCTTGCCTCCAATCTGACACATTCTGCAAAAGCATTTAACTGCTCCTAATTCAAATGTTTAATTCACCTGAATCTTTTTCCTTGAGAAATGCCATCTTCTGTGTTTAAAGTGAATGTGTTTCCTCTGTTTCTCTCCCTGACAATGATTAAGAGCTGTGTAGTGTCAGTGATACCATCCTTATGTAGTTTCAGAGCCAGTTAATTCTCTGGATTCCCAATCATCTTCACCACATTGTATGTTTCCTCTTTTGGTTTGATGCCGTATCACTCTTGGCTGCCTTGTCCTCCCATGAGTATGTTTCATCAGCTTGGGGTTGCATTTCTGGTATTATCTTCCGAATTATCCCCAGAAACTCCTGCTATTGCTGCTCCATGGTCTTTCCTGCTCAGCTCCCCTTCCAATTAACTCCGGCCAGCTCCTCCCGCCTGTCTTTGTAGTTACATTGCTTCATTATAACCACATTACATCTTGAAGAAAGCATTACGTATAAAATGAAAGAATGAGTTTTGAGAGATGGGCCACGAAGATTGGTGGATTTCTTAACTAGATACAAAGGGAGAACGAGAGAGAGAGGATATAGATATGCAGATGTGGAAAATGAGAAAACTATATTATCGAAAGAAGTAGATGTACTTCCCTCAATCTTTTGGCAATTCCTGTGTGCTGTGGTCCTTTGTACAGTGCACGTACAGCAGAGCAATATGTTCAAACGCTGGGTCAGATGCCATAACTTTCCTCTCCAATAATATGACAGACACTAGTTTTGGAAAGAACCCAACAGACCAATATATTTAATTCCTGGTAGAAATGGGATTAACTGAAGTAAGTTGGAAACCAGAAACAAGAATTTCTAACACACATTCTGATAAAAATGAGAGACTAGAGTTGGGAATCCCAGAAAAGGGGGAATGTTGAGAGAAAGGGAAGGTATCGCTTCAGATGAGGATCAAATGTTTTAATGCTTAAAAAATTTTATTCATCATGTGCATCATTTTTTGTTAACTGTGTCTCAGTTGTTCATTCAAAATGCGTTATACACATACGAAGAGTGTTACTTATCTGAACACACACTGATTAAACAGTGTATATAAAATCTTTTTTTCCATTTCCGACTGTCCTGTTTTCGTGCTAGCAGGATACATGAACACCAACTGGCTACCAAAAGACACGACCCACTATCATTAGTTTCCATTCATACAGAAAAGGAAGGACACCACGTTGACTGTGACAACACGCACTTCCTAGGACAAAGCCACGCACGAAAGTTCTTAGAAACATGACATTCTAGCGAGACGTACATCAACAAACGCATCAATTTAGATCCTATCTACCTTGCCTTGAACAAAAAACTGGAAATGACATCATGCACCTTAAGAAACCAAGACCTAGAAATAGAAAGACGAGACTTACCACCAGTGCGTCACCAGAGACTCTCACTAATGATATCACCTAGTCATGGTGACAAAACATCTGAAACAAACCATCAAGCTCAGCGAGTTAAAATACATACTTATTAATTGTTCTTTTGCTCTTAATAGTGGAATTTGCGACTACTTTGCCACTCGTGTTTTAACAGATTACGAGGTGAGGTGAGCTTTTCTGGGTGTGTGGTTTTAATTAACAAGGAGTTCAACATCGACATCATAACAGTTTGAGTGCTTGTCGTATGGGATTTAGACAGATTTGAACAGCTTTGGCGTACAAAAGGTCCCAGCAGATTCCATCACTTGGCAGTTAGTGACGTAGATCTTCAAATAAAACAGGTGAGAAACTTCATTTAATTTTGTTTCCTTGTGGTTGGTTAAATTAAAAGAAATGGCTTTTAATATTACTAAAGAGGTTCTGAGGTTTGAAGGTGGTTCCCAAATTTGCCAAGAAAGTGTAGAAAGACAAAGGAAGGGCATACTTTTAGAATTAACATATAGATTAGAATTAGGTTTCACCAGGTACAAAAGGAAAACTGTCATCATAATGGAGTTGGTCAAGCTCTTTGGTCTATCAGAGAAGCAGGAAACTGCAGTCGAGTTCGAGAAACTTAAATTGCAAATATGACAACTGGAGTTAGAAGGTAAAGACAGAAACAGAAAGAGAGAGAAGATAGAGAAAGAGAAACAGAGGAAAAAGGAAGAGAAGGAGAATTTAAAATTCAGAAGTTTGAAATTAGATAAGAAAGTTAAATTAGCAGGATAAAGATGAAGGGATAATGTAGGGATGTATACAACTATGTTAATACATTGCCATATTTCGGTGCGAAAAAATGCGAAAACCACTTCTATTTCATTTGCAAAACTGGCTCGGCAGATGGCATGTCCAGTGAACCTGTAGCTAATGCTAGTTCAGACTAAGCTGGTGGGTACAACTTGAAAGGTATGTGCCGTGCTGTCTCATGAGGGAGCAAGAGATTATGCAGATGCAAACAGGTTATTTTGAGTGCTTATGAATTCGTACAAGAAGAATATAGACAGCAGTTCAGAAATATAGAGACAGAACCAGGTCAGACTTATATTGAGTTTGAAAGAATTAAACACAGTCATTTTGATAGAAGGATGCAGGCTTTAAAAATGGATAAGACCTGTGAGGCTCGAAGGGAGGAGTTAAAAGACTCACTTCCAGAGATGGTAAGAATTCATGTGAATGAACAAAAAGTTCAAGAAGTGAGAAGCGTAGCAGAAAGGGCAGATGAGATGCTTTGGTGCATGAGATGAAATTTAGCTTCTGGGAGGATTTCATCTTGTGGGTGATAAAAATTGAGAGAAGGGGAGATCCTGCACTGCAAAACATAGAGAAAGGCACACTGGCAATAGTTTACCACAGATGAAAAAACAGGTCCAAGGGGTTGAAAGGAAGTGAAAGGCCTCAGTTGTTCTGACAATAATGTAGTGGAACACATAAAAATTACAGTGCCGATGGTTTAAGAAGGGCACTGTGAAAAGGTGTTTTCACTACAGTAAGCTGGGACACACAGTGCTGGGCATTGAAGGAAGACACTTTGGGAAAAGATGTGGTAAAAGAGTTTAAGCCAATGGTATTAGTGAACCTGTTAAAGGAGACCCGAAGTGGAGCCGAGGAGCTGCAGGAGAGTGCACTGCACAGGCAGGGGCTGGGTATGGAGGCAGTGCCTGGTCTGTATAAAGAATTTGCCTCCGTAGATAAACCTTACTAAGGAAAAACGGGGTGTGGGGGAAATACAAGTAGTTATAATTTTCCAAGATACGGGAGCTGCTCAGTCTCTAATAGTTGAGAACTGAGAGGCCGGAAAGGCACAACAGATCAGGCAGCATTCGAAGAGCAGGACAATCGACACATCAGGAATCAACTCATCGTCAGGAATGTGGCGGGGGGAACAGGGGGCTGAAAGAGAATTCGGAGGGTAGGAGATGGGCTGGTGGGAGGGACACTGGGAGGGCGATAGGAAGATATAAATGGGATTTATTGTGATATGTCGGAGGGGAGGGTGGAGTGGGTAGGTGGAAAGGAAGATGGACAGTTAGCACAGTTCAAGAGGGCAGTGCTAAGTTGGATCTGGGTTGAGGTTGGGGAGGGGAGATTTGGAAATTAGTGAAGTCAACGTTGATGCTGTATAGTTTGAGGGTTCCAGCTGTCCTACCACCTATCCACTTCACCCTCCTCTCCGACCTTTCACCATCAGTCATCACCTGCATCTACTGATCGCCTTTCAAGCTCCCTTCCACCCAGCTCCACCCCTACCCTCCAATGTAATTCTCAGCCGCTTTCCCTCTCCCTTACCCCCCACTTTTCTGCTGAAGGACGTATGCCTGAAATGTCAACTCCCCTGCCTCTCGGATGCTGCCGGCCTGCTGTGCTTTTCCAGCCCCACACTTTTCAACTCTGATCTCCAGCATCTGCAGTCCTCACTTTCCCTCCCCCTCTGATAGTAAGAGATGAAAGTATTTTCACTCTTTCTGGCATGTTACTCAACAGCGTGATAACTTGTGGAATGGGGACAGAAATTAAGCATTCCCTGTGTAACATCAGGTTGGAGTGCCAAATCAAGGTTGGGGAAGTAACAGCGAGAGTGAACGATAGAGTGTCAGTTCCAGGAATACAGTTTGTTCTTGGGAATGATTTAGCAGGATCCAAGGTGGGAGAGGCAGCCCTTGTGGTGGAGAAGCCAAAGTAAGACTAGGGAACTGGGGAATTAAAAGAAAAATACCCAGGGATTTTTCCAGACTGTGTAGTAACAAGATCCCACTCTCATAAGTTCCAACAGGAAGGAAAACCGAAAGATAAAAGCCAAAGGAGTTGATGTACGGAAGACTCAGGCTAAAGCATCTCTAGTGGCTGGAATGCACAAGGACGTGGTTATTTTTTGTTGTACATTTCATACCTGCCAAATGGTAGGTAAGTCCCAGGCAGTATAAACCAGCACCTTTGTTGCCAAACCCTGTATTCGAATACACCTTTCATGTGGGTTATGATTAATTGTGGAGCTCCTCTTTCTGAAATAAAAGTGGAAACCAACATCCGCTGATCATAATGGACGTGTCTACCCGATTTCCAGGGATAATTCCATTTTGGGGTGTGAAGGCAAAAAGGGAGGCAGAGGAGTTGGGAGCTATCTTTACTCACTGTGGGCTACGCTGTGTGATTCAGTCAGACCAAGGGTCTCATTTTACCGCTCAGCTGTTTGATGGATAGTTTTGGCATACAGCAGTTTGAATCAAGTGCGTCCAATCCCGAATCCCAGGGAGCCTTGGAAAGTTGGCATCAGATGCTGAAGACAATATTAATAGCGTACTGTTAGAATTATTGGAATAAAGGCGTCTCATTATATTGCTTGCCATAGAGATGCCCCAAATATATCTACTCATTTTCCTTCCTTTGAGTTAATATTCGTACATGAAGTGAGAGGCCCTTTGAAATGAATGAAATATAAATTGACAGGACCAAAGTCGGAGATCTCACACTTGGATTATTTATCTGAGGTGAGGGAGAGATTGGATGAAGTAGGTGAGTCAGCTAAACAGCACCTGAAAAGGGCACAGTGTAGAGTGAAGCAAGTGGCAGATAAAAACACTGAAACTTTAACGATTTCCCGTGGGGATGACGTATTAGTATTGCCACCAGTGGTAGGAAATCCCTTCAAAGCCAGGTTTAGTGGCCCCTTTCAAATTAAAAAAGTGTTGAGTCAGTTAAACTATCTGGTAAAGATACCGAATATGACAAAAATGTTACAGAATGTCATGTGAATGAATAATGCTCCAGCCACATTTAAGACTCAGGAACAGAGTTGTGGCCAGATGAACAAATTGTGCAACTTATCTGTATGATGTAATGATCTTTAGCAAGTGATTGAAAGCCCACATGTGACATTTGGCAGAGCATGTTGAAGGATTACAAGAAGTAAACCTGGTAATAAACTTAAAGAAAACAGAATTCACGAAGGCAGAGGTGATGTTCTTGGGACATTACATTGGACATGGAAGGTTGATCCAATGCAACACAAAGATAAAGGGCTTTGAGGAATTTCCACGACCATCCTCGAAGAAAGAGGTGTTCGATTTTTGCAACTGAGTGGATTCTATCGGAAGTTTGTTGCAAACTTCAGCAGCGTATTGGCACCACTGATGGATTTATGAAAGAAGGTCACAGAATGTGGTGGACAGAACAATGCCAGGAGGTATTTGAGAATGTTAAAGCAGGTTTAATCACCCCGCACCAGATTTAGCTACACCAAATATTTTGAAACTCTTTGAAAATTGTGCATGATGCTTGGGATATAGGGGTGGAGATGTGTTGACACAGAAAGTTAATGATGGAATTGAGTGGCTAATTGGCTACTTGTCCAAACAACTCAATATCCACCAGAAAAAAAATACAAAATTTCAATTATAGAAAAAGAATGATTGAATTTCGTACTGGCCTGACAACATTTGAATGGTTACATGACAAATTGTCGCAGATGGTTGTAGACAACAATGACAATCCTGAGTTTTGGTTGCTACTTTGACAACAATTCAAATACAAGCAAAGGGTTTGAATAACGCTCCGGATACCAGAAGCCAATGGAATTTGAATATTATTGTTTGGAAACCTGGAAAGCAATCACATTATGAGAATTGTTGTATCATGGGGAGTGTATAAACCCAGCATTTTGAGCACTAGAGGGAGAGCCACTGCAATCCAACAGCAGTGTATCTGCTGTAGCGCAGGAGTGCTAACTGGCCAACTCAAACACTCTCTATCAAAGATACATGTTCATGTAAAACCTACTTGCAGTAAGAAAAATGACCCAGGGAGATCAGCAGCTGGAAGAGTGAAGACAGCGTGGAAGATGGAGACTGTGTGGTCTTGAGATTGTAATGTTTAACGTGTGGGTTGTTGGAATAACATATTTTTACAGAGTTGGAGTCAGATAGTAAGTAGTTAAGAAACAGAGGGGCTTGTATTTGTGAATAGTTGTTGTTTAGTATTCGCTATTAAAGTTAAGAAACTGACTGGCTGTTTTTTTTAAAAAAAATAGTGGAATGTAGGAGATCTGTGTCGCTCATATTTTAACAGATTACAAGGTGAGGGGAGCTTTTCTGGGTGTTTGGTTTTAATTAACAGAGGGGTGCGACTCCACCTTGTAAATGTCCATCCACGCTCACCCCATTTCCCTGCAGTTGGCTCATATCCTTCTAGTCCTTTCCTATCCACATATTTATCCAAATGCTTTTGAAATGTTGTTAATGTACCCCCCTCAACTACATCTGCTTGAGGCTCATCCACGTACCAGCCTCTGTGTAAAGAAGTGGCCCCTCAGTTTCTCTTTTATTCCTTCCCCTCTAACCTTAAACTCATCCCCTCTATTCTCGATTCTCTAAACCTTGGAAAAAAGCTGAGAGCATTCACCCTATCCATATCCCTCATGATCTTATACAGCTCTATAAGGTCCCCCCTCAGTCTCCTACACTCTAAACAAAATGTCCTAGTTTGTTCAACCTCTCCCTATAACTCAGACCACTGGGTCCTGACAACATCCTTATAAACTTCTTATGCACTCTTTCTATTTTAATAATATCCTCCCGATAATAAGGTGACAAAACTGATCACAATACTCCAAGTGCGGCCTTACCAAAGTCCTGTGTAATTGCAACATAAATTCCCAACTTCTATACTCAATGTCCTGCCTGATGAAGGCCAGTGTGCCAAAAGACTTCCTCGCTGCCCAGTCTACCTGTGACTCCACTCGCAGAGAACCGTGCACCTGAACCCAATGGTCATTCTTCCCACGATACACCTTAAGGCCCTCCCATTCAACATGAAACTCCTACATTGATTTAAGTTTCCAAAAGGCAAGACCTCACACATTCCATTTTCCATTTCTCGGCCCGCTTCCCCACCTGATTAAAATCCTGCGGCAATTTCTGATAAACTTCCTCACTGATCATGCTCCCACTTATTTTAGTGCCATCTGCAAACTAACTAATCATACCTTGTACATTCTCAACCAAATCATAGACAACAAACAGCCATGGACCCAGCCTCCAGTCTGACTATCATCCTTCCACTAAACCCTCTGCTTCCTACCATCAAGCCAACTGTGCATCCAATTGGCCTGTTCCCCCAGCATTCCATGCGATATAACCTTCCAGAGCAGCCTGCCGTGTGGGACCTTATCAAAGGCCTGACTGAAATCCATAGAGACTACGTCTACTGCTCTGTCCTCATCAACCTTCCTGGTCACTTCATCAATGAACTCTAACAAATTTGGGAAGCATGATCTCCCACTCACAAGTCTATGCTGACTGCTCCGAATCAAACCCTGTGTAAGTAAGGGGTGCAGTCAATGGTATACGGTCCTTCATTGTAAGATGATTCGAGTACATAAGTAAAGCCATCTTCCTGCTGTTGTAGAGCCTTGCTGAGAGAGTATTTGGGGCACTCTCTACAGATTTGATCACCTTTGTAAGGAATGATCTCCTTACCACAGACACGGGGGATGGTATCATAGAATAGAGCGAAGAGGCTGAGTGTTTAATCTGTAGAACTGCGAGAGATTAAAAAATAGTGATGCTGAAACACGAGGAGTGACAGCGATCACTTATTTCCAAACAGACATTGACAGGGAGAGAAATTCATAATTTACCCAGGATTGATTGGTTTGATTTATTGCCACGTGTACCTCAGTACAGGGAAACACTTCACTTATGAGCAGTGGAGGCCAATTATAGTAAGCATGGCCAGACAGATCATAGGGTGGAAATAGACTAGGACAGAGTAAGGCATTACAGGTTACACTGAACAGGACGTGCACCGGACAAGATCAACATGAACAAGATCAGCATTATTTGAACTTAGAGAATCCATCCATCAGTCCAACGTGTGTTTCCGAATAGTTTATATACCTACATTAACTCTCCCCACATTATTGTGTAGTCGACGTGTGAACCTGTTCTGAACGTCTGGTTACTCACAATCCCCAACAGCAGCCACAATACCTTCCATCTGAAACAGGTAGCCATTCCCACCAGCTTCCGCTCTACACAGAGAACACCAGGCTGGCTTCTCGGAGATGGAAGGTGCCTTCTTGAGACTTCACACATATGGCTTCCCTCCTCACCGCGAGAAAACGAAATTAAAGTCCCACATGTGTATCATGAGCAACAGAGCCATGAGGAACAACGTGGAGCAGTCTGTCTATGCAGCCTCTGCTTCAATTGTTTATCATGTTGGAGCATCAATTAGGAGACACCTCAGACTGCCGATACTGGAGATCAGAGTAGAGAGTCGATTGTTGGAAACGTACAGCAGGTCAGGCAGCATCCGAGAAGCAGGAGAACCGACGTTTTGGGCATAAGACATTCATCAGGAATCAGCATCAATTACCTCATTCTGTCCCTGTGTAAGTGCATTGAGGTGGGAATGGCCTATTGATCCTGTGTAAGTGACTCAAGGGACTGACTGTCTTCTTCCTCGTTCGACTGGACAAGGCCAAGGGCCTGATTGGGTTGCCCCTGGTTCCTGTATGACAGCTCGATGTGTTGACAAGTGTGATGATGCTGTAGCTTTAATAGGCTTTTTTATCCTGGTTTCTTTCAAGAGAGATATTGAACGATCGTTACGAAGCTGGCTAGTTAAGACCACTTGAGTAAACAGCGAGGGAGGCCTTAGGTTTATTTTAATGCAGTGAATGGGTGTGGCCAGTTCTCACAGATTAGGATCACTGGGTTTTGGTTTCTCAGTAACATAGGGGTCTCCACAGAGTTGGAAGTTTCACAGAATGTCTCCTGGCTGCTACACTCTCTGAATTTTCTCTAGATGCTGTTTTCTATTCCTGCATTTTCCTTTTGTGGTTATTGGAATTTTCTATGTTGGACTAGTTCATTAATAATAGCTCCTAGTTCTATTATTCTGTTAAGCTGTCCAATAGAATTATGTTATTCTAAATTTCTCTTTCTTTGGTTTTATTTCAACTTTCATGTTTAAATAAATGTACTTTGCTCACCACCGAGTAGTTTGACCTGTCACATTGCATCTGGAACAGACACTTTACATTTCCTTTAAAATAAGAAAACATAAGAATCTAGGCTACTGCCTTCAAATATTTTCAAGGGAACTGGTATGGCCCATCACACTGGAATCCTTCTCTTCCTGAGTAATAGGCTGGAGGCACTGAATAGGCTGTCCCTATTTTTCTCCAATAGTGTCAATGGGCTGAATGATTTCCTCATATCCCTGTGAAACCAGTGTGAGGTGCGGAATGAACTCTTGTTTTACTGTGGCAATGTGCAGTGTCAGGCAATGCTGTTACATGAATGTTACAGACACGTTAACAGCACACACCTCAATGGGGTCGGGTCTTGCTGCACATGGACACAGACCAGTTCAGGAGCTGACGGGGGATAAAATGTTCTGAACATTGTGGAATCTTCAGTGACCATCCCCACTTCTGATCTTATGGTGGGGAGGGTGGGGGCGGGGAGACATTGATGAAGCAGCTGAAGATGTTTGTGAAGAGGAAGCTACCCTGAGGATCTCCCACAGAGCTGACCCGGGACTGAGATGATGAATGTCTTCCTTTGTGTCATGTTTGACTCCAAACACTGGAGAGTTTACTCTGATTCCCATTAAGTCCAGGTTTGTTAAGCTCCTTGATGTCAACAGAAGCCTTGATATCAGGGCCAGTCATTTTTACCTGACCCCTTGAGTCAACCTCTTTTGTTCATATCAATAAGCCATGGTATAGGAGCAGCAAGGGGTTTCTTCAAACAGGTGGCATTGAATGTCAGGGTTTCTCTTCTCAACAGTGTTCGGAGAGCCAGATGACTGAAAGTATTTGAAGAGGAGGGAGATGGATATTGACCTGTCAGAGAGTTGAGGGCGATGAAGAATTGGGGATGAAAGAGGATTTCAGACCGAGAACAGATCAGTCATGATCTTAGTGAAGGGCAAGGCAGGCTTGGGGAGTGAACGACCTGCCCCAGTGTCTGATATTCTCACATTCTGTTATTGGAAAGTTAGTGGGTGTTATTTTCATGAATGTTGTGTTGTTGAATGTTGCCGTCAGGGAGACCAGAGGATTTTGTGAGCCATCGCTGGGCGAGGTATGGGGCCTGTATTCATAGTGAATTTGGGTCTACAACATGACCAACAAATGGAGCACAAGTTTCAGAGAGGGGAAGCTCTGTAAAGAGAGATGAGGGGCCTCTTTCATACCCAGCCTGGGTTTTACAATTACATTTCCCAAATCACCTCAAAGCGTGTGGGACAGTCTTTAAGGGCCGAAAGATCTCCTCTGTTTCTGTGCACCAGGTTATAGAAGTAAGTCGCCTCTAAATGCTCCTGCCTAACAGGTTTAATGGGCTGAATGGAACACAGGAACATGGGATTGAGGGACAGGAGTAAGTCATTAGATACTTTGAAAATTCTCCACCAGGCACTAAGATTGTGGCTGATCAGGGTGGGGACTCAGCCCCACTTTCCTGTCTGTGTCCCATTATGCATGACTCACTTCTCTGTCAAATATTTACCTAATGCAGCTTTCAATCAATGTGAACATAGAGGCACGATAAACTTCCAGTGAAGAGAATTCCCACTTGAAAGGTCCATTCAGAATTATTCGTTGTTCCTCTGATAGAATCAAAGTCTCATGCAGAATGCAAACAGACCCGTTAGTCCAATCTGTTCACTCCGATCAGATATCAAATCTGATCCAGTTCCATTTGCCAGCATTTGGCCGATATCCCTCGTCTTGCAGATACTTTTTAAATGTGCGATTGTAACCGCCTTCACCACGTCCTCTGACAGCACTTTCTGAACACACACCTCTCTGTGTGTGAAACATTTATCTTCAGTCCTTTCTAAATCATTCCCCCTCTCCCCTCCAACCTATACTCTCCTGTTCTGGACTCCCCTACCCTGGGGAGCAGAGCGTGGCTGTTCAGAATATCCATGCCCCTGATGGTTTTATAAACCTCTATAATGTGGCCCCTCAACCTCTGACACTCCAGGGGGAAACACCCCAACCTAATCAACCTCTCCCTAAAGCTCAAACCTCCAGTACTGAGACATCTGTGTAAGTCATTTCTGCAGAAAACCGAGTTGTACGTAGTATTCTTAAAGTGGCCTCACCAACATCCTGTACAGATGCAACATGCCACCACAACTCCTATACTCAATGCTCTGACTGATTAAGGCAAATGTGCCAAATGTGTTCTGTACCGCACTGTCTGCATTCGACTCCACTTTCAAGGAACAATGTACCTGCAGTCCCATGTCCCTTTGTTCCACAACACTCCCCAGGACCTGACCATTAAGTGTATAACTTCTGCCCTGATTTGCCTTCACAAAATACAAAACCTCGTCTTTATCTAAATAAAACTTCATCTGTCACTCCTTGCCCCCTTGTCCCATCTATTTGTGGTCTTGTACTCTGAGATAACCTACTCCACCATCTTTCTGATGTCATTTGTAACCTTACTAACTCTGGCCCCGATATTCACATCTAAATCCTTGACATAAATGATGAAATGCAGTGAACTCAGTCCTGATTCTTACAGCACACTGCTGCTCACAAGCCTCCAGTCTGAAAAATACCCCTCTTCCTTCAAGCCAATTGTGACTAGCTTCCTCTGTATCCCATGTGACCGAACCTTACTAATCTGTCTACCAATCAGAATGAAATACTAGCTATGAAGAGAGGCTGAGTAGGCTAGGTTTATTTTCACGAGTAAAAAGAAGATTGGTGGGGGGGAAACTTATTGAGGTTTGCAAAATCATGAAGGTTATAGAGAGGGAGGACAGAGACAAGCTTTTTCCCCAGGGTGAAGGATTCAATAACGAGAGGTTGTGCTTTCAAAGTGAGAGGTAAACAGTTTAAGGGGGATACACACGGTAAGTACTTTACACAGAGGGCGGTGGGCGTTTGGAACGTGTTGCTAGCAGAGGTGGTAGAGGCAGGCACGGCAGATTCATTTAAGGTGCGTCTAGACAGATGCATGAGTAGGTGGGGAGCAGAGGAGTAGGTGGGGAGCAGAGGGATACAGATACTTAGGAATTGACCGACAGATTTAAACAGTACATTTGGATCGGCTCAGGCTTGGAGGGCGAAGGGCCTGTTCCTGGGCTGTAAGATTTTCTTTGCTCTTTGTTCTTATAATGAACACCTGGCTGAGGTCCACATAGACAATGTCAACCAAACTGCCTTCATCAATCTTCTTTGTCATCTCTTCAAAAAACTCAACCAAATTAATGAGACATGATTTCCCATGCAGAAAGCCACGTTGTCTACCCCGATCAGCCCTTACCTTCCCAAATGCATGTAAATGCTATCCCCCAGAATCCCCTCCAACAACTTACCCCCCACCGACATCAGGCTCACCGGTCTATAGTTCCCCGGCTTTTTGGGTCACTGTTTCCTTTTCTAGTCCCACTCCCCCACTGCTCACAACAAATGTTAAATGTAACCAGGTCGGTGATATGGCCGATGATATCGGTCTCAGACTGGGTCAGGGTCAGTTTTAGCAACAAGTCAGGCTAGTATCGTTAATCTGCTCAAATAGCACGTTTGTGATCCAGAGCAATGTTACTCCAACTATGGTGGAAAGATGAATGGCAAACTATTTTTGTATTGCAAATATATAATCAATATTTCCCTTTCTATAAAAGACACACACACACACACACACACACACACACACACACACACACACACACACACACACACACACACTCTGCAATTTTTACTTGAAAGAACTTTGTCCAGATATTATCCCATGTACATTGTCCAAACTATGTCTCCATCACATTCCCTGCTCCATGTCGTTGCATCATTGCTGCTGTCATACACAGAGCCATACCCTGAGCAGAAAATGGTCTTGGTCGATTTGAAGATATGTTTTTATGTTCCTGCTTCATTAAGAAATAAAAATGTCTAATTTATTCAGATTACCTGTGTTAAAATGAATGCATTTTTTAAAAGAAATACAGAAATTGCTGGAAAAGCTCGGCAGGTCTGTCAGCATCCAGATGCCTTTTACATGATGTAGTTGTACCCAGCCTCCACCACTTTCTCTGGCAGCTCATTCCATATGCACACCACCCTCTATGTGAAAAGGTGCCCTTTAGGCCCCATCAAAACCTTTTCCCTCTCACTTTCCACCAATGCCGTCGAGTTTTGGACGCCCCTAACCAGGGGAAAAACCCTGAATACTCAACCTATCCATGACCGTTCTGATTTTATAAACCTTTCCTGCTGCGAAATGTGACTTCAATCAACACGAATGGCTGTACTTTCAGTCATCCCGGGCCTAAATTCTGAAATGCAACACCGACACCTCTTCCTTCGCTAGCAAGTCACAATTCTAAACCAGTTTAATCAGTTTGTTCAGATATATTAGGAGACACTTCTGTGGGATTTACACCTAGACCTTTGTGCCCGGAGGTAGGGACACGAGCACCACTCGGCAATACCCATAAAGCTGTAACATTATTCTCCTGCGTGTTTGTCCATCAGCCTGTTCTGTCATACTGTGACATACCTCTGCTACAGGCAGTACTTCAATCCAGGCCTTCTCATCCAGAGCTAGGAACACTACCACATAAGTTCAGGAATTGGAATCAAATCCAGAGCTCTGGCTCAGAGACACGGACACTGCCCACTATACTACCATACCCAGATTTTGGGTCATATTTTAGTGCCCGCTTCCAGCTCAGTGTGGATTGATTATAATCAGGTTACTATTACTGAATTACAAAAAACACTTTGTATTATTAAACAAATGCAAGATATTTGTCTCAACTGTAGGATATTGAGTGTACTTGCTGAATATTGAAATTAACTATGAACATCTTTAATCGCTATTATCTGTAGTCTGCAATATTAGGGAAAGAAATCCCGCAGAAACACTCTGCCCAATGAAGGGTCTCAAATAGATGTTTATTACTGAACACCAGAGGCGAAGGAAGAGCTTAATTTCTGACCCCAAAACACCGATCAATCTTACCCACTCTAACGTGTGTCTGCCCTCTTCCTAAAACCACGAAATGATACCAGGCCGCTGATTACTGTCCAGCCTCTCCTCCCCACTGACTGTGTCTGCAATCCGTCCCTCCTCCCTCTAACCACACAAGGCAACCCAAGCTCAGGGTCTTTGTGAAAATCAAGGCCGGAGTGTGCAGGCCTCCTGGAGAGGGGTGGGCATTTTAAAATTGAAGGGGTAGGGGGAGGTGGCAGTCATATCACACACTGGGCTGAGGGGTGGCAGATGGAGGATAGTCTGGATTAATGCCAGGCATTGGATTTGGTAAATCAAACGAGAACAGGACCTATACAATTAAAAGTAGGGTCTTTTGGTGGTGTTGTAGTACAGAAACCTAGGCTGTCAGGTTTAATTCTTTAAAATTTGCATCTGATATAGAAAGTGGCTAAGGAGGTGTTTAACACACTTGTCTTCATAGGTCAGACCTTTGAGTATCGGAATTGGGACGTCATATTGTGGCTCTACAGGACATTGGTGAGACCTCTCCTGGAATACTGTGTCCAGTCTGGTCATCCTGCCCGCTCATTCCATAGCCACACCACCCTCTGGGTGAAAATACTGCCCCTTAGGTCACTTTTAAATGTTACCCTCTCAGCTTAAGCCTATGTCCTCTAGTTTTGGACTCCCCCGTACCCTTAGCAAATACCTTGACTATTCACTTTGATATTATTGACCTTGATATTACTAAGCTGGAGAGGGTTCAGAAGAGTTTAACCTGGATGTTGCTGGAAATGGAGGGATTGAGCTATAAGGAGAGGCTGAATAGGCTGGGACTTTTTTCACTGGAGAGTATGAGGTGGAGGGGTAACTTTGCAGAGGTTTATAAAATGATGAGGGGTACAGATAAGCTAAAGGGCTGATGTCTTTTCCCGAGAGTTGGGGTTTCAAAACTGAGGGATATTTTGAGGCGTGAGGAAAAAGATTTACAAAAGTCAGGAGAGGTAATTATTTCAGACAGAAGCTGGCGTGTGTGTGGAATTAACTTCTAGAGGAACTGGTGAAAATAGGGACAGTTACAATGTTTAAAGGACATTTAGATCAGTAAATGGACAAGACATCAGTTTGGATGGTGCTGTGAGCAGCTGCCATCTCCCTCCCCCTGCCCCTCTCTGAGTGAATCCCTGTTGGTTTTCACCCTCTGCCAATGCCTGTGCAGTGGCGTGTGGAGGCCAGCAGAGGGTGGCATTGCATCACTTTCAGCACCACAGAGACAGCCAGACCTGCCCCACACAGAGACACACAGATACACACACGGGAATTGTTAGGGCATAGTGTGAAGCTCATCTGGTAGGTTAAACTAAACTAAACATAAAGAAATGCTCAATTTACCTTGTAAACTGTTGAAATATGAGTGATAGAGAACTCCCAAATTCCAGTGTTTAAACAAAAAATATCAATGTATTTTTTTAACTCTGAAAGTGAACATTTTACATCAACTATTCACAACTCTGGGACCCTCTTTCTCCTAACTGCTTATTACCATACTCCAACTCTACAGCAATATACTGTTTCAATGAGATACTTATTAAAATTACATAAACGTAATTTCAAAACCACACAGCAGCTGTTGTTTCATCTGACCTCACACCAATGTCCCTTTTCCCATCTTTCCTGGGAAGACTGGCTCATGTTACAGGATGTTATCGAAGTGTCTACCTTTCAGCATTCTGAAACCTGGGAACACATCCATCCATGACACCGTCTCTCAGTCTCCCCCTCTCTGTCTATACCCCAAACCCCTCCCATGTGGTGATATTTAAACTGATACCCCTGCCATCTCTCTCTGGCAGTGATGTTCACACCCACAGCACCCCCTTTTCTTGGCACAGTGGGGATATGGAGCTGGAAATGGGTGGGAGCTGCACATCCTGTCACTTCCAGCATGGGCTGCAAGTTTCCCCTCACTGGGCAGGGATCTAACAGTGTTACTGGGTAATGCACTGGGGTGGGGTACACAGTCCTGCATGGTGGGAGGGTAACTGCTCCTGGGTTACAGATCAGTGCACTGGGGTGGTGTACACAGTCCTACATGCTGGGAGGGTAACTGCTCCTGGGTTACAGATCAATGCACTGGGGTGGGGTACACAGCCCTACATGCTGGGAGGGTAACTGCTCCTGGGTTACAGATGAATTCACGGCTGATCACTGCACAGGTCTCTGTGCTGGTCAGATTGTCTGGTTGCCGTTTATGGATAATACAATGATGTGGGATGTGCAGCTCCCCATGCGGGACAGGTATGTAGCCTGTGCACAGTACATCATGTTGGTGGGGTGGGTAGGGGTGAAAGGTGATGGACAGGTCACGGAGTTTCCCGGAAGTTTCCGTCTCTGACATTCTATAACTGACACTCCCCAGAACGTTCTGTCCCCGACATTCTATAACTGACATTCCCCGGAACGTTCTGTCCCTGACATTCTATAACTGACATTCCCCGGAACGTTCTGTCCCTGACATTCTATAACTGACACTCCCCGGAACGTTCTGTCCCTGACATTCTATAACTGACATTCCCCGGAACGTTCTGTACCTGACATTCTATAACCGACATTCCCCGGAACGTTCTGTCCCTGACATTCTATAACTGACATTCCTCGGAACGTTCTGTCCCTGACATTCTATAACTGCCATTCCCCGGAACGTTCTGTCCCTGACATTCTATAACTGACATTCCTCGGAACGTTCTGTCCCTGACATTCTATAACCGACATTCCCCGGAACGTTCTGTCCCCGACATTCTATAACTGACATTCCCCGGAACGTTCTGTCCCTGACATTCTATAACTGCCATTCCCCGGAACGTTCTGTCCCTGACATTCTATAACTGACATTCCCCGGAACGTTCTGTCCCTGACGTTGTTTGTTTGTGAACGGCCGGACGTCAGTGAATTGAACAAACGATAAGATCCCGAGGGAAGAGATCCCGTTCCAGGGAGAAGGAGACACTGTTCCGAAGGCCCCTCAGGCAGTTAAAGGGTGGAATACGTTTTCCCTGCGTTTACATTTCTCCACGACACAGGATCGACCACAATTTAGACCAAAATATACGAAATTCCCAAACTCCGTTTGTCTTCAGGAAACTGGGAGAGAATCCTTCAGGACAGCAACGTTCCCACCCGCCGTATTAGGAACTGGGAAGGAGTGACCTGTGTCTGCTCTCGAGTGATCGAGTGTGTGGGAATGTTCTAGAAACCATCGGTCCTTATGGATGTGTCTGTGTTTGGGGAGGGAGGGTTTCTTGTGGTTTATGTCACATTTTTGTCAGTAATTCCGACCTTCCCATTTGTTATTCCAGCTCCAATTATTTTAATAAATCCCTGAATACAGGGACACATTTGAAAATCTCACTGGGTCCCTGATCAAACGGGTCCCTTTGCCTCCAGGCTGATGGATAATGGGTTTGTTTTCCTTCCTCACAGTTAACGTAGTGACCATCTACGTCCTGCTTTATAAAGATTGTGGATTGTCTCCATGTGTCAGACGTTACCTGGGGGCCATGGCAGCGGCGGATCTCCTGGTCATTATCCTCGACCTGATCCTGAGACACATTCCCATTGTTTATCGGGAACAGTTTTATTTCCTGGTGTACTCCGTCCCCGTGTGTAATATCCACGCCGTCCTGCTTTATGCAGCCACTGACTGCTCTGTCTGGTTCACCGTCACTTTCACCTTTGATCGGTTTGTGGCCATTTGTTGCCAGAAGCTGAAAAGTAAATATTGCAGTGAGAAAACGGCGGCTGTGGTTCTGGGAGCAGTGACTGTGCTGAGCTGTTTAAAGAACATTTCCTGGTATTTTATGCTCACGGCTCGGTATTGGCTGATGAACGCCCCCTGGTTTTGTGATGTAACAGACGCTGTTCGAGTCTCCATTGTCTGGGTCACAATCGAGTTCCTCCACCACATTCTAACCCCGGGGGTCCCATTTCTCCTGATTCTGCTGCTCAATGTTCTCACCGTCAGACACATTTTAGTGACCAGCAGAGCCCGCAGGAGACTCCGCGCTCACACCAATGGGGACGCTCAGTCTGACACAGAAATGAGAAACCGAAAAAAATCCATCATTTTACTGTTTGTGATCTCGGCCAATTTCATCCTGTTATGGTCAATGTTAATGCTGTATTCTATATGGTACCGGATGTGGTATATTGTGGATACCCCTCTGTATCTCAATTGGTTTGTGCAGGAATTGGGCTTCATGCTGCAGCTCCTCAGTTGCTGCACAAACACCGCGATTTATGCCGTGACCCAGACTAAGTTCAGGCAGCAGCTGAAGAATGTGCTGAAATATCCCTTCACCCAAATCCATCCATTCATCAAATTCCCTCATTAATCACACCATCCGGGATTTTCTCATTTCAGTTCAGTGTTTCAGCGATGGAGCAGCCTGTCGCTATGGTAACAGACTGAGGGGAGTGCTGGTTTGTCCATCCTTATCCCACAGTGGGGGTTACAGGGAAACATTTCAATGTTTCTCACAACTCAGGGGCCAGTGAGAAAAGGCACCATCCCACTGACTGTATCCATCACTTCCATTTGTAACCAATAAAAATGCTGATGAAAGCGTGCCGAGCAGCAGAGGGACCGATGTTGTTGTGTGTCTTTGTGTTGGAGAAGCTGAGCTGGAGAGAGACAGACTCAGCCCCGAGTCCTGGTCCTCAGGGAAGGGGAGGGGAGGGGAGGGGAGGGCCCCCTGAGCTCAGGAGCTGGGTTTAACTCCCTCTGTCCCCCTCCCCACCCCCTTTCCAACCTGGCATCCCCATTTCATCTCCCCCACCATTACTCCACATTTCTCCCTCTCTCTCCCTGCACACTCACTCTTTCTCACAACCTCCCCCTTTCACTCTCCCTCGTTCTCCCTCTCACACCAACCGCCCCAACCCCGGTTTCTCCACCTCCCTCCACTCTTCACTTTCCCCTCACCCTCACACTCTCTGTCCTGCCCGTCTCTGCCTCCTACAGCAGTTCCATCTCTACCCCATCTCACCCCAACCCTCCCCACCACACGCAGCCCCACGACCAACCACACCCCACCTCCTGTCTCGGGGTCAGAGGGAGAGGGAAGGAGCACGGAGAAAGAGTGTGTCTGAGAGAGAGGGAGGGAGGGACAGGAGGGAGAGAGATTCAGTCCGAGAGAAACGGAGGGACGTGGGCAGAGAGGTACCAATTGAGGGCGGTTGAGAGTGAGATAAAGTGGAGAGAGAGAGTGAAGGAGCAGGGAGAAGAGGGGGGAAGTGAGAGATAGGGTGAGAGAGGGTAGGGCGAGAGAGGAGAGGGAGAGAGGGAGGGTGAGGGCAAGAGAGTGTGAGGGCGAGATAGTGCAGGGCAAGGGGTAAGGGCGAGAGAGGGGAAGGCGAGAAGGGATGGCAAGGGAGGGGAGGTAAGGCGGGGAGGGCGAGACGGAGACAGCGAGGGAAGGGAGGGTGAGAGAGGGGGAGTGAGGGAGGGGATGAAGAGAGGGAGGGGAGGGCGAGAGAGGGTAGTGTGAGGGAGGGTAGGGCGAGAGAGGGGAGGGTGAGGAAGGGGACTGAGGGGAGGGCGAGAGGGAGGGACAGGGCGAGAGAGTAGAAGGAGGGAGGGGAGGGCAAGGGAAGGGAGGTAGGTAGGGGAGGGAGAGAGTGAAGGGAGGGCGAGAGGGGAGTAGGAGGGAGGGGAGGGCAAGAGAGGGAGTGGAGGGGAGGGCGAGAGAGGGAGGGGAGGGGAGGGCGAGAGAGGGAAGGGAGGGAGGAGAGGGAAGGCGGGAGGGTGAGAGAGAGAGAGAGGGGGCGAGGGAGGTAAGGGAGGGAGGGGAGGGCGAGACAGGAGGAGAGGGAGGGGAGGGAGGGGAGGGCGAGAGGGAGGGAGAGGGCGAGAGGGGGAGGGAGGGAGGGAAAGGTGAGAGAGGGGGAGAAGGAGGGGAGGGAGGGAGAGGGCGACAGAGGAGGAGAGAGGGGAGGTCGAGAAAGAGGGGAGAGGGAAGAGAGGGGAGAGGGAGGAGAGGGCGAGGGAGGGGCGAGTTTGAGAGAGGGGAAGATGAGAAACAAGGGCGAGGGCGAGAGAGGGGAGGGAGAGAGACCGTAGGGCGAGAGAACAGAGCGCGAGAGAGGAGGAGGGTGAGGGATAGGAGGGCGGAGAGGGGCAAGTGCGAGAGAGGAGGAGGGCGAGAGAGGGGAGGGGAGGAAGGAGAGTGGAGCGGGAGAGAGGGGGTGGGCGAGAGAGGAGAGGGTGAGGGAGGGGAGTGACGGGAGGGCAAGAGGGAGGGAGAGGGCGAGAGAGGAGAAGGAGGGAGGGGAGGGCGAGAGAAGGGAGGTAGGGAGGGGAGGAAGAGAGGGAGGAGGGAGCGAGAGAGAGGGGAGGGAAGGGAGAAAGAGAGGGAGAGGGAGAGGAGGGAAGGGAGGGCGAGAGGGGAAAAGGAGGGAGCGGAGAGCGAGAGGGGGGAGGGCGAGACAGAGAGGGGAGAGGAGGGGGAGAGGGAGAGAGAGGGCGAAAGAGGTCAGGGAGGGAGGGACGGGGAGGGCTGAGGGCGAAAGAGGTAAAGGAGGACGACAGAGGGGAGGGGATTGGGGAAGTGCGAGAGAGGGTAGGGGAGGGCCGGGATGGCGAGAGAGGGGAGGGGAGGGAGGGAAGTGCGAGAGAGGGGAGGAGAGGAGGGAAGGGTGAGAGAGGGGAGGGCCGAGGGTGAGAGAGGGGAGGGAAGGGCCAGGAGGGCGAGAGAG